>NC_142399.1:10119769-10419769 GCF_059441095.1 Idiotropiscis lumnitzeri
CAACCAATTCATTTTTCTACTTCTTGTCAGAATGACTTTCCATCGCGACCTTATGGAAATACAATCCGCAATTAGCTGCGTTTGAAAGCAGGGTTAATTTATTTATTTATTTATTAATCGACTAATCAACTAATTATATCAGTGACAAATGTATCATTGAAAGAACGTGTTTTATTGTGCCTCCTCTCGCGCACATACGTCGTAATTCTTCAGCCTTTTGATTCATATCCAATGATGATAACTTTGTAATTAAAATGACAGATAGCCATCAGTTGTTTCCATGTCTCCATGAATCCCAGCTTTCGTGTCCGTGGGACAGGGACTGATGGAGACAACGTGAAAAAAAAAAAAAGGTAACAAAAAAGCCAGATTAATCATCTGTTGTCCTGAGCCGGGCTCTCAGCTTCTAGTTTCTCGGATGCACGTCTCTACAAGGCGCAGATGAAAAGGAACCCTCGTGTCCCACATTGCAAGCCCGATGTCAGCGCAAAGAGATGTGAAGACTCCCAGTGAGCAGAAGAGATAAAGAAAGACGGATGGCGGCTGACAACAAAGCCCAGAAGATCTGGAACAAAAAAAGTCACGGTGGCGGAAATGAAAAGGATTCCCAACGTGGACGAGGCGACAGGTCCAAAACTCATTTGTAATTCTGCTGTTGCGCACGTCTGCCTCGCAAAAAAAAAAAAAATATGCATAAAGAGACTCAGTTGTCCATAGTTGTGAATGGTTGTACTGTCCAGGGTGTCCTGCACCTCTCGCCCAAAATAAATTAGAATTGGCCTCATCTCACCTGCAAACCCGACGTACGCAAGCACTGGAGAAAGTAGCAAAGAGACGTCTTCATCTTCATTTATGTGATTTCTCGTTTCTTCTGTATTTCATGCAAAGCCACCGGCAGATCTCTGCGGAACATTTTATATGGAAATGAAAAGGAATTACTCAAGTCTGTCGGCGCAGACGCAAGTTGACGATCGTGCCTTCCATCAGAGACCACTTGGATGATGAACGACCTCCTTTAACTAGATTGAGCATCATATTATGTAACACGAAAGAGGCGGGATTTTGATAGTCCTGCGTGTTCTCACAACATTTTAGTGGAATATAATACAAGACACGGAGAAAAAAAAAGAAGATCCATCCGCCCTCATTCTGGTCATGGGTGAGAGTGCGTGAAGCCCATCTCAGATCTCGTTTGGCGTCGGCTGAAAACTATTTTTGGAGTGCTTATAAATATTCCTTCAGGAATGATTTGAAAAATGAACAATATTTAGGCTGGAAATGTGGCAACTTTGGTTGTCTTTTGGTACTATTTGAATAAAATTCACTTGACCTGACTGTAAAATCTTCTAGAAACGTGCTAGAAAGCTCTTGTAAGAACTTGTTGCTTCTGATAAAATAAAAAAAAAATGCCTTTAGGATGATACAATTTGGGAAATTTACCAATATTTCTTGAAAGAATTACGCCATCCTTAGTCGTCAGCTGAAGCTACCTGGGAAAAAAATGACTAAAGTCATCCCAAAAAAGTACTTAAAAGTCTTGAAGTTTTTCCAAAATGGATGTGGCGCTCGGGTGCGCCGTATGTGAGCACCAAGTCTGTAAATGTTTTTGTGTGACTTTGATGAGCGCCTCGCTTGACTGACCTGGAGCATTTACTGGCCTCACGCTGCTTATAGAGAGGAAAGGCGGACTTTAAAGGAGGGTGGGTGCGCGGGAAAGAGGAGGCTAAATGCACGCCCCCAGCAGGTAGCGGCATAGTGCAACAAATGAAGTCGGAGCTTGCCATCATTCCAACCGTTGGACATCAGTGGAAAAGGCGTTCAAAGTGAAGTTGCGAGTGTTGCATGGCACAATTTCTGAACGGATTGCGGATGCTCGGGATAACGTGTCTGCTTGCACTGTTGTTCGAGCGTTTGTAAAAGCCGGCATCATTTCTAAGGAGCTGCACGGCAACGACGAGAAGGAACCTGGCGTGTAAATATTTCAATACTTCAACCGAACTCAGTTTTGGTCCCGCTGCCTTTTAAAAACATGCTAGCATGCATGCTAGCGTACGTTTTCACGTATATGTATTCTACCGGATGTTTAACTCATTGAAACCACTCAATTCCAGCGTTTTTCTGGATTTTGACTGGTTTTGCGAGGCCAACAGAATGTTCTGTTGTAATGCTATAAAAACACGGAGCTATGATGCAAAAAAAAGGCTAAGACGTATAAATACGTCTTTGGGAGGCGGGGACAACATTTTCGAAAAGGTCTATGTATGTTTTACGGATTGAATGAGTTAATTATAGCGTATCTCTGGCGGTGTCCAAAAATACGCTGAGCCTTACGTAGGTGTTAAATACAGAAAGATCACCTATAACTGAGACAGCGAATTTTAATACGGTGCGCATTGCGGTCGTGAAATATAATAAGTGCTTGTAAGAAAATATTGGAGTGTAATAACTATGATGGAACAAGAGTAAAATAAAATAAAAAATAAATACATTTAAAAAAAAAAAACACCACTTTTGGTTCTTATTTGACATTATACTCTAAAATCACCTATTACGCTCTCATATGAAAATCTTAACCCGTAATATTGCATTGATGAAATAAATATTCCCTTAGGTTTGTACAATTTGGGGAATTGACCAATATTTTTGAAATAATGAACCCGACTGACATCACATGAACAAAATTCACTTGATTAAAATCATAAATATGCAACGAAGCTCTTGTAAAAACATGCTGCTGGTGTGAAAGCTTTAATGGAAATATGCCCTCAGGTTTGTACAATTTAGAAAAGCGGCCATTTGTTTTTGTGAGAAAATACACACACTGTGGTTGTTAATTGGCGTTCACTTGATTCTAAAATCATCCAACATCCTGCCCAGCTTTGGGCGTGTAATGACATTTTTGGTGCGAAAAAAACAAAATGCTTAAAGAGCCCTAAAAGGACATGCATTATAAGAAAGGACAATCCTCTGCGGTTTTGCTGCTTCGTCCTCAAGGGTACGACACAAAACCAGCCAAATATTGATCCGCTCCATGAAGACGTCAACGACTGCAGAAAGCGCTTCCCTGTCATTCAAATTTTGAATGGCGCCGGCTTGGATGTTAAAAATAGACAAAGGTGAGGGCATCACGACGATTACTCAGGTGGTGCGGGGGTGAGGAATTCAATTATGGCGGCGCATGCATGTGTGAAGGGATTTGGAGGAGGCGTTCTCGAGGTGTGTCACTGGCGGCCGCCAGCTTAGAAATTGAGGGGGAAGGATTTGATTTGATTTTTTTCCCCGAGACATTAAATGATAAGAGAATTAACAGCACACGGCATATGTGTGCACCTGCACTGAATTATCCTCTGAGGCGGAATCCAGTTCCTCAAAACACACTTTTTGGCACACACGTGTCATTATCCCATTCAACCTGCGGCGTCTTATTTATTCTCTCTGGCTCGCCTTTGTATTACCGCGTGCTACGGCAAGGAAAAAAGGTCAGCAGGTTCCTGATGTGCTTGGTTGGTTTCCTCAAAAGCAGACAGAGGGGGGAGAAATTACTCACACTCAGATATTACACGACAGATTATTGTTGTGTTGAAAAACGGCTCTTGTTCAGACGCAGGCCGATGGATCTGCATTTGGAAGGGGCTGCGCCGCTGTGGGAGTGGTCACGGCCGACTTCGATTGGCCAATCGAAGCAGCTCCTTTCATTTACTTTAATTGTTTTGATGCCCGCTGTTGACATATTTAGGACTAAAATTGATCATATTATTCAAAATTCATCAGAGCCGCTGTCTACCGTGCGCTGGTGTTCGACATGTTATGAGCAGGTATAAGGTTTAGATTAATTCTTTGCCACCAAATTGTCAATCGTGATTTCCAGGATACTCGTTGTGATGCGCGGGGCTTACAATGCAGTAAAATCCACCCGTTATTCGCCATATCACAGGGCGGCCATTTTGTCACATCGACTGAGCTAACGACCAATCACAGCTCACCTGTGTCCTGAAGCTGAGTCATGATTGGTCAGTACATAAACCCTGAGCATCTGTGATTTTTTTTCATCCGACAGAAGTGACAAAATGGCTGCCCCCTAAGATTTTACTGCTTAACTCAGATTTGGCAAACGCCATGTTAATCACAACGCCATGTTTAGACTATCTTGGAAAAAATTATTGTAAAGACAATTTTCGTGTTGACTATTTACATCTTTAAACAAAGGAGTAGAAAGTGTGTATTTATTTTGAAGAAAAAAAAATACTTGCTACAGATACCTACGAAATCTACCCAAGCACAATAATATTGTATTTGGACTTGGTTACTCGCCACCTCAGCAAGCCAAGAAGTTCAGACTCATTTGTGTGAGGCGAAATTTAATCATGCGGACTGTGATTCGCCACTGTCCTTTTCCCATGGCATCTTATTCATTGATTTCTCTGCTCTTGTTGCTAATAGCCTGCTGATCTGTCTAATCAGGGAGAGGGTGACATTTACAGGAGACACCCTGCCTCCTTTACCCTTCCGAAACACACACACACACACACACCATTTGAGGACTATCATGTGATCACAATGCCATATGCCAAAGCACTTGACGGAACAAATTATATCTTCCCATTGAATTGCTGGTGTCATTGTGACTTAAAAAGCCTGTCTGCGACAAGAAAACAAATTAGTCAGATGAATAAAATGTTGCAGCCATAAAAATCATGATCAGTCCTTTGCACCAAGTCTGGATTATATTTAAGGGGTGAAGGGAGTTCGAGTTCAGGGCTGGGATGATTTTTTTTTTAATTTATTTTTTTTAGGGGCGGTATTCCGTTAGAATAGATGTGTTTGAGGTGGCTAGGGGTCAGGGTTCAGATGAAGGAGGAGATTAGAGTTAGGATTCGAGATGGTTGGGATTTGGGGTTATTTATTTATTTATTTTCAGATTCGATTTATAATGCAATTAGAAAGTAATCCCTTTCCATCAAAACAAGGTAAAGGTTGCCATCATCATTAGTTTGCCGACCTTAATTGTTCGCGGTCTCGTCATGTTTCGGAGCCGTCTTTCCCAACATTAGCCACATCATTAGCCTGCGGCCAGACAAATCAATATCAATCTCAGGATTACACTTTAGGGTTAGAGGTTTTGGATTCGAGGGTGATGTGAAGGGGGTCAGGATTGGGGGGTTAGGTGCGACGGTGCATTTTTATTCCTACTCGTGTTTGAACAAATAAAAGTCCATGTCGCAATCATTATTTGTTTGCATCACCTCAATCGAGGCCGTACGTGCTCTTCAAAGGTTACCAGAGCGGGCGCCACCTTGGGTGCTCTGTACGTCATTCCGATCATTAACTCGAACCGGATGACACTTCGAAGAAAGGCTACGCGGGCACAAACGCGGCCGCGGTTAATTTAATGTACTCGGAATAAACAAGACGGAGAGGTTCTAATTTGCGACGGGCTTTTCTCTGCATGTACAATTTATTCCGTCTGGAGCGTATTCGTTGGGCTGCGCAATTATGAGATGCAATCGGAAGGGGGGGGCCTTGCCTAAAGAATGTGCCGTTTATTGAAAGAACTGGAACATGACGGCTCTGGAAATAATATATACTGCTCTTACTAAAATGCTTTGACGCAATTTATGAAATCACGACGACGACGGCAATATCGAGTTCGGTGGTTTATAAAAAATATAAAAAATCAGCTTCCAGTTGGACTTGGGGGCTGCTGCGCAAAATGGGGTACGCTAACGTTAGCACAGTAACGAAAAAAAAAGTGTCTGCAATTTAAACCCTCGGGTCTTAAGCAAATGTATCAAGCATGTGCTGGTTTTGTCAAGCATTTAAAGGTTAAGCGCTTTTTGTATCATCCTGCCGACCCATGTGGTTTAGTTCCGAACTGTTTTGTGCCGACGCGCTCATTTCCATACGTTGCCGCGGCGTTCCTCGCATGGATGGATGTCTAATGGACTTTGTGCAGGCTGGCACTCCCTCCTGGTGTGTATCACGGAGGCCTAAATAGGGATTAGTGCCGCATTTTGTTTTGGCTTTTGTTAGGAAGGACTGTGGTGAAGGCCAATATTGAGCTGCTTCTTTCTTCATTCGTCCAAATACTGACAAGGAGCTATTAGTGGGCATGTGGGCATGTGTGTGTCTTAGCCACTGCAAGCTTGAGAATGTTCAGAAAATAGAAGCCTCCTTAGCGGCGAAGCGAGAGATTACAATCATCTGCGTCTTTTGGAACAAGGTGCTTCTCGAGAAACATAGTCGATGACCAACTCAGGCTGGTGCAGTCCTCGCCAAGCTTTGTTGCATGAATTGGTGAAACCTTCCCGTGAAAGACAACCCGAGCAGTCCCGCTGTGATCGATTCAATGCCCTGAGAAATAAATAAATAAATAAATGTTAAAAAAAAAAAAAAAAAAGAAGAAGCCTATATCATTAAAGGCCAACTGATAAAAGTGAGTCGAAAGAAGCAAATGGCAGATCTAGTCATGGAAAGCCCCGTCACAAAATCGAAATTACAGTTCACATTTAATTAATGAAAATTTTTCGCATTTTTGTGACATTTTATTTTTTTTTGTCGCATCACGTAACACTTTGGACGCCTCCGACGTACTTGGGCTAATAAATAGGTAGCGGTCTCATGTGTGTGTAGCGGAAGCACTAAATGGAGCGTGACATGCCGCAGCGCCACTCATGATACCGAAAGCCTGCAGCCACAACGAGGAAGGGGGCTCATGTCATTGATTGTTGGAAGTGTAAATCCCGGCGGGCGACCTGTCGCTTACGAGCGACGACGCCTCGGACGTGGAAAAAATTCTTGTTGGCTCAGTGCCGTGAGTTATATTTGAAAAAAAAAAATTCAAGACGATAACAATGACAGATTAATCGGCTGATTAATTAAAAAATACAAAAATAAATAATGACAAAAAATATATATATTTTTTTTTTTGGGTCCCTTAAGGCTGAACACAAAAAGTCTCCACCATTCAGTGTGCAGCTGTCTGGTCAGAGCAGCGCACGCTCACCAGTCCGTTCTTTGTTGCTCAAAATGCCAGCAGAGGTCATCTGCTTTTGTCTCGCACAAAACTCAACAGAAGGCCGTCAGAGGAGGCGCAATTACCGAAAGCAGCAGTACTTGACACCCACAACGCTTTGTCTCTTGCAGCTCAAGGTAAATTCCGTACCTCTCCACGCCCATTTTTGGTGCCTCGCACTGCTGATTGGCACACTGTACCTCTTATTTGGCAAATGGATAATTGTGCAAAATAAAAATCTTCTTTTCGTTGCCTCAAAGTGACATTTCTGGACATTGAAAGAATGTGAGCAGACAATGAGGAATACTTTAAATGTGTATTTTTATCAGTCTGAATGTGTTTAAAGCTTGTGGTAGGGTCAAAACTTTTACAAACTTTTTTTTTTTTGGTTTGTTTAGAATCACAATATTTTCACCATTCACATTTAAGGCTGCAATCAGAGTTTTTTTTTTGGTTTGTTTAGAATCACAATATTTTCACCATTCACATTTAAGGCTGCAATCAGAGGAACAACACGCTAACACCTCCACCCAGAAGGGCCCGAGCCAACATTCAAACCCACAGCCTCTTCACTAAAAGTTCGACAAGATACGCTAACCAGCCTGATCACTGAACACGTGGATATTTAAAATTTGGGGTCAACCTGTTTTTTGCTGAAAAAAAATATCGAATGTCATTCTCCTTCAATCCTGCTTTTTACGCCAACAGAATAGCAATGGCTCTGGTTTCATTTTTATCACATACGTCTTTGGGCATGATTATTAATGTGTGATAAGTATAATCGCAAAAACTTGCAATAATTGCAGTTAATGCTTCAAAAATGCCTTTTGTGTCTTTAAATATTTTACTTTCTGCGGGGGTGGTCTGGAACATAACCCCACGATGGAGGGAGGATTACTGTATTTTAAAATGTTGCCGTTGTTAATTGTCGTTTTCAATGCTAATTTTAGCAATGTCCTTAATCGCCAGCCTGCTTACTGAAGATGGTTAATGTGGCTTTCGTGTCGCTCGAGTGACTCTGATGTGCGGAATTAGCTTCATGGAGGAGATGTTTGCGAGAAGTCATCTGGCGAAGCCGTCTTGACAAGACGAGTGTGACATTGTACGCTGGTGTGTAATGGTTGTGTTCTCATGTGGAGCACGCAGATTATGTGATTATTTACAGCAAGTGAACGTGACTGATTAATGTGGATGTTTAGAGTCGACGTAATCGGGCTCCCATGAATGTGAAAACAGCTCCGTCGATGTGCGGTGCAATGGGGAAGATGTTGAGGGGCCGTCGAGCGCATTAATTAGCATTACGGTGCAGCTGTCTGTGTTGCTTGCAAAAAAAAAAAAAAAAAAAAAAAAGTTAAATACCGAACATTTTTTTTACTTTGTGTACATTTTGGTTTCTTCTTGGTTTGTCTTGTTTCTCAGGGTTTTTATGCACAAAAATACATACTGTGTGTGTTATATAATATATAGTTAGTATAAAACACAAATTTTGGAATCAATCATGGACGATTGGTTTAAAAAATAATAATTCATAAGAAAAATTACGTAATGGCTTGCATACCATTAGTTGGATCACATACTTGTGACATACTTATCGTGTCAAAGGAAAAGCAGAGCTGCATTGACTTTTGTTGTAAAGCCTCCTTTAATATTTTATTTTTGCACCATATATTTGAAATTGAAATAAAAATGATTCCAGTAAGATTTATTGCAGAGAATATGGCTGCCACAGTTTAGCGCTTTTCCTGCAAAAAGCTACAAAAAAAATGAAGTGGAGCTCATCATTTGAAATGTGACTTTTGTATATTTTCCTCTGACAGATTGTTTCCCATAATTGGTCATTATTGTCAAACCGATTACTGCTTACTTAGAAGTTTATTGGTGAGTTATTTATCGTTGGTGAAGCGCTCGTTCGTGTTCCATCTGTCTCTATCACCATGTTTGAGCTGCTGTCAGTTACAATTACATTCGCTGAAATGGGTTAACAGCTACATTAGCAGTCCTTTGCTGTCTTGTCACTATTGTTCGCTCTTCCAGAGGATTTTTCGCCATCTTTGTTACAGTAACTCCTCATCTTGCTGATCCCATGGTGATCCCTCTACAACGCCTCTTTTAAATTAAACCCTTACGCTTGTCCCTCGACATATTCACATTTTGACTTTTGCTTGTCACACGTCCTATACCACAACTATTTCCCAGCTCATTTGGAAACCACAAAGTTCATGATTCATCAGGGAAAGCTTTTGGATTTTAGTTTGCTGACATGATTGGCTAAACTAGCTAGATGCTAACACATCATCTATGCTAGCCCCGTGGTAATGTAATTGTGTATATTCCCCATGATTTGGTGTCCTAATTCTCCGGGTGGCAACATATAATCGCATTAATATAATTGTAACATCGTAATGTCTGTGTACACAGATTAGGGAATGTTAGCATGTGGCTAACGTTGCTTTGTTGTTTCACCAGGTGATTTTTTTTGGTGTGTGTGAGTCATATTGAGGTAATTCTTTACCATTGCGATTTATTTTACCCTAAAATATGTTAATAGTCACTTAGCGGCATCATTCTTTTTACAACATTAACCACATCTTCCCTGCTAGCAAACAAGTACATCCATACCGGCTCACCCAATTTGAGATTCATGCAACAGTCATTTTTTTTTTTTTTTTTAGCCTTCAGAAGACAGGAAGTGTTGGTTTGCTGACAAATCTCTCCTAGTTCAGACAAGCTAACTACTGTATGTAAATTAATCTACAGAGAACATTCTCACAGTGAAAGCTAGCTATCACAGTCGGAGACTAGCCCAAAGCTAACTGTATCATTTTACGTCCCTATATGCCGTTTTTATTTCCGTACGCTAAGCTATTCTAACCGCCTGCAAACAAATGAGAGTTTCTCATTTTAATGCAACTTGGCACAAAACTCAATCAAATGACCCCCCCCCCCCCCCCATCCATGTTAAATACGCCTCTGGATCGCACACAATGCATCAAAACAGTAAACTAATTACATCCATACATTCTCTGCTCATTAAAGTTTGCCGCCGGAAAATGATGACCAGGAGAAAGTGCGGTTGATGGATGCGCAAGAAGTGGGATCCTTCCTTCCCGTCAGTCAGTTGCTTAGGAGCCTATTAGAGTATCCCGCACCTGCCACTGGTGTTTTGAAGCATTTGTTTTGACCCACCAAATTAAATGTCGGCTCTTATCAGGGCCTTCGGTGCCAGACGCAGGCAGAGAGATGTGGGAGAGATGTCTCTGTCTGTCCTTGTCTGGTCACGAGTCTCAGGGAAAAGCCCCATCTGTCAAAGCTGAGACCTCTTCATGGACACATACACGAACTTGTCTGAGCTGAAACAGACTTTTGCTGTTTACGGAAGGATTTTTCTCGTGGTTGGCAGTGTGTGCCTCTCAAAGGTTAGCGTCGACCGAGGTGATACTTTCAGGTGTTTTCTGACTAGTTGGACAAGTCATGGACTTCATCAAAGGAGTAAATCCATGTACAGCAATTAAGTGAAGTTATAATTGCAGTCAATTTTTGTACGAAACAACAATTGAACAGTAAGTAGTAACTGCACGTGACAGCATATTCCTCGCCGCTAGCTTATAAACCTCCAAATGTCGTGTATCAGACGTTCTTACGGCAAGGACCCCCTGAAGCATATTTTACATATTTGAAGTCCTTGCCTAACCACGGTCATTGGAAAGCAGATGATGTCAACCGATTTTTGCAAAGGATCCACCGTGTTGTATCCTAGATTAGAGCTACTCCAGCTCCCCTCGGGGCGCGTTCACGAAACTTGAAATCCTCGCTAATACAGCAGAGTAAGATGGACCTCTGCATTTCAGATAAAGCCTCAAGCTCTGAGGCGCTGCAAATAACACAAATAAACAGTGTTATTTTTGGAGTTACTCCTGTTTTTTTTTTTTTTTTTTTTTCTTGCTTTCCACCAAGAGGAGATTTGAATCCCCATTGAAACGTCAACGGCTTCCTAGATTGAGTGACGACTCTAAATTGCTCGTCGATGTGACTGTGACGAGTTTAGAATGTACCGCGCTTCTCACCTGAAATCATCTAGAACAATCTCCAGTTAACAGCCATTCTAATATGGACGAAAGAATACACATGAATAGACGGCTTACATGGATCGGGTCATTCGCCCGTTGTCATGGCGATAATGCATTTCGATGCGTTTGGGCAGCACCTAATGAAGGCATATGGCCTTCGTTACAGACCACATGAACCATTACATCCCTTCTCCAGCACCCCCACCCCCCCGCCCGCCCCCGCCATCTTTCTATCGGTAGCATGCACCTTGGTCATCTCCATAAGGAGGTTCAAAGGGTGTTAAGGGTCAGTCGGTGGGAAAGAACTCATCTTCCATAATAATGAAGCCGATGTCTCAAGTATTCTGGCCTGCTCTTTTCTCCCATGCTCAACTCATTTTTTTTTCCACCCTTCTTCTCATCATCCTGTTATTTCCTTTCGCCCACTGGCCATCTGTTGTATGAGGAGCTCTCTCCCGCTTCTTTCCATTTCCACTGTCCGTCATCTTTTTCTCTTTCTTATTTATTTCCGCCACGCTCTCTCAGTCGCGGACTTGCCTGCGAGCCCCTGAGCATCAACCTCTAACTAGGCCTCTGCTCTGGTGTTCCTCCACTCCCCGCATTGCACTTTGTTTCTTAATGGGCCTCCCAGGATCGATTTAACAAAATACGCAGCTCTGTTATTACCCTGCAGGGACGGACATTTGACAGATTTCCTTTCCCATCGAGAGAACACAATGGGTGAGATTGAAGAAAGATAGTCACTGACAGTTTACAAATAGACCCCGAGGAATGAAAGGAGTAGCGTGGCCAAGTTGGAGCACATTAAAAAGCTGATCTTTTTCACGGATGCTGAATTAAACCAAGTGGTGTTAGGATGAAAGCTGCAAACAAGGAGAGCCGGGACAAGAAGAAGTGCCTCTGTTCGTGCAACATTCCAGAACTGGATTCATGGAGTTAAGAAGATATTCAAATCCGAGGAAATCCTGGAAGCAACAGCGATTGAAGAAGAAATAAGAATGTTAGACGATGATGCGAAAGGAAACTTTGGACGGCAGACGAGAGACATGAGAAGCGTTTGTAGGTTTCCACGTAGAATAGGAGGGGACGTCGACGTTGTTTGAAGCCTTCTCTTTAGGGGAATTCCATTTTGGATGCTTTTGGAAAGAAGAAAATTGGTCCCTTTTGTTTGTCTGTAATTAATATATGTATAAAATCGAATCTGATTTTATCCAATCAGATTACCACAAATTGGACAGAAGATGCCGCGTACAAATATATGTGACATTTAACTCAGCCTGAAACGCAACGCTAGGTAAAAACTACTTTACTTTTTTGCTGCATACATAAAAAAAAAATATATCCATTATTTAAAATAAATAAATAAATAAATAGGACACTCTAGACCCAGGTTTGGAGGAAAAAGCTAAAGCTAATAAAAAAAACTCATAAAACTCAAAATAAAAAAATAAAAAAAATATTATTAAAATTCCTAAACTATAATAACCCTGATTTGGATTGGCTCCATTTACCCTCGACTTTAACGAGGACAAGCCGCATAAAAGATGGATGCAAATTCTTTGTTTCATAAGGTCGGCATGACTCCACTTTTCACTCCATCTTTCATTCCTATCGGCGTAGCTTGTGCTCCTCTGTGCACTCCTGAGTGAAATGTTCCATCCCCACCAGAAAATACTGACTCCGGACAGGTCAAGGCCACATTCCGAAAATAAAATCCCACCACTTGACATTTCTGTCTTACGCTGGGCTTTGTGTGATATACCGCATCGGGGGAGAGGCCACTTGGCTTCAGCGCTCCATACTCATCAAGTCTCCTGTGAGAGCAGCGAGGAGAGGACGAGCGCTCCATTGTTTGGTTTTTTATCAAGATTTATCATTCTGACGGTAGAGAACAACTTTGCGTTTTCTACTCATTTTCTAATCAAGGTGCCTGCAAAACGTCGTCTCTGATCATGTTGCAGGTTGATGTGTCCATGCATCTGCTGGCAAGCCTAAAATAGTCAAAGCGGAAGAACGAATGTTGGAGCTTGAATGGAGTGTCAACTCTTGATTCCAGCAGAGCGATGTGTTCTCGCTTCCAGCGCCATCTTCGGTCCAGCGCTTACACGAAAATGACTTTTTTTTAACACATCAGCAGCCGAGCCAGGTCGATTTAATGTATTGATGATTTGGTGCATTTTTTTGCAGCTGAATTTCCCCAACGGCGGTGTCATGTGAAATCTCGTTTGGCTGGCTTGCACTCTTAATCCTCTCACATGGGCGCCCTTTCGATATGATATCGCAAAAGCCGTCCTTCCCTGAAAAGCCGCTTTAATATTCCCTCAAAATGATTTTTTTTCTCGTCACGTTTGGGGAAGGAAAACCGCACGAATAGCTCGGTAATCTGCCGAGCGGGCGTTAGCGGGCTGACAGGTGTCATGTGGTGGTTAACGCCGCCGACCCGGTCGCCGTCTTGCTTGTGCGTTTCATCACCCGGCTAGCTCACTCACTGGATTAAGGCCCAACACATTGTCTTAGCCACTTCGTTTGAGGTGAACAAGTTCAGCAACGCTGTTATTAAATTCCGCCCTAATATATAACGCTGTAATTTCCAACGGGCGATATTGTGCCAGACAGCAAAGAGTTATGCCCGGTGCACTCAAGTCTATTGGGTAACTCTGTGATTGGATGCACTGCTTTCCTGGAAATGTTTTTTTTTTTTCTTTGTTTCTGTCATGACTTTGTACGAGGCACTCTTGGGGAGGAAGCCATGCGAATTAACTTATTGGCTTTTTATCTCTCCTACTACGGGTTACCTGGGGATACTTTCTCCGCACGTACGAAAACGACAAATAGCGACACGGCTCGAGACACTTTGCAGTTGGTTTCGGGTGGTTTCGGACTTAAGGTTATTCAAAGTTATCAACTTTCAAGGCAAGTGACTTAGCTTGAGGAGCTCACTGCATACGGTCAAGAGTAATACACATATTATAAAATGATTATAACAAAAGATAGTAAAACCTTGATACTTTGGGAAGAAGCAAGACGTCCACCACTAAATCTCGACCATCACACTTGACGTTATGATGGACAATTTTTTTTTATCTTAGCAGCATCCGTCGGGTATTCGTTAATCCTCCAAGAATATTTGGCTTGTTGATGGGCCTCGTGATTGATTGCCATCCGGTCCAGGCTCTCTCTCAGGCTTCAGCTCACCGTTAAAGACAAAAATCGGATGCATAGATGGATTTTTGATGATCTTGAAATATTTGCAGTTCTTGGCTTCTTCCCATTTCCC
Organism: Idiotropiscis lumnitzeri; assembly: GCF_059441095.1. Classification (NCBI taxonomy): domain Eukaryota; kingdom Metazoa; phylum Chordata; class Actinopteri; order Syngnathiformes; family Syngnathidae; genus Idiotropiscis; species Idiotropiscis lumnitzeri. Next base: position 10,134,126 of record NC_142399.1, read on the forward strand.
GTGTCTCCATATTTTTGGTTCAAGTTCCCTCACCAATGTACTTACTTATCATGTGAGTCTTGTCCTTTACTCCTCGGGGATGAGTTAAATGAATTGAATATATGTATCTTTTCAATCTTGTGAAATTGTGTCTGGCGGCAATCCAGTCCGATAAAGACTAAGTGGCTGAGGAAGCAACACCTTCGTCAAGTATAGACTACGTGCAAGGCCTGAATGCAAATTGTTTAAATTCACTTGTAATCCATACCGCCGCTGTCACTGACCTGCTTCAAGAACCCAATTTATGCCTTCAAGTGTCTTGTTTTGTACTTTTCTTTCAATCAAATGCTAATTGCTAATGCAGATGAATTAAGTGTCTCCATCCAGTAGCTGATGAACGTGCTATAAGGAATAATTCCTGCATGACAGGGTAAATTATTCAAGGTTATTATCTATAAGTACCTCTAAAGAGCGTCCCCATTGTCCCGTCTCCATGCGTGCACATAATGCAAGCATACAGTTTGGTCGAAGCCCTTCAATTCGAGATGATGAAAATCCGTCCGCATCCACTTGTTTCCCGGGATGAGCTAACAAACGATGATTATAAAGCTACCGTTGACTGTAAAGTGATACGAATAACGACGACGCAAATGCAAATGATGCGCGGCAGAGATGAGGGGAAGGGAAAACAAAAAAACAAACAAAAGCACATGATGTTTGAAGATCAGGGAGCTGGAGAGGAGACCAGCAGCAGATGGCGGCTCGGGTCGTTCACATGGCTGATCACTGCAGCGCAGTAAAGAGGACAGGCCACCCGTGTCTCGTATCGGGAAGGAAAACAATTGTACTAGATACGACGCTCGTAAAGCCACCGCCTCACACAGCTGCTTTTAGGTGCGGCCCAAATATACTCCTTTATTTTTTTTTATTATTATTTATTTATTTGTTTTTTATAGTAAACATCACAGGAATTAAGCTATGCATCCAAGATTTCCAAAAGGTTCTTATCGTATATTATATGTTCTAGCTAGGTCTCTATATAAGTCAGCCGCCTGGCAAACAAATCAATGCAAAAGACGTCCACCTTATGTCATTAGAGCAGACGCCGGAAGTAGTTATGGGAATTTGGGGCGGCTAACGCCTCGCTGTTGGATGGCTAGCACCGTGCTAGCAATCGTCGACTTATATCGAATACGATACAATTTTATTTATAAGAATTGACAATTGGCAGCCATGACTGAATGAAATTTATTCTGTCTCTTATTTATACTTGAAGTCGTTTTTCCTTTTATCACCAACAGACTATTAGGTGGTTATTTATTTTCTGAAAACTTTTGAAGACGTTTCTTTTCCTCACAACGCAGAAGATGCTTTGACATCAGAGAGACCGATATCAGAGCAAGGGCGGGATTTAAAAAAAAAAAAAGGCTTGTTGTAAACTTTCGGCACTTTTCACGGCGTCCCTCGCAGCTACAGTGCGTATGGAGCTGACCTCCGACCAATCAAACGGTCCGATTTGTGAAGGCTACCATAAACTCCATTTGCAACATGTCTCCTTGTGGAAACGGCCCCGTTCATCTCTATCTCAAGTGAAAATACCCTGGAGGTTCTATATAAATCTAATTGCTGTAGGAGGTAGTGAGGGCATGGAAGAATGGATGGGCCGAGATTCTAATCAAAGCAGAAACCTTGTGGCTCGGCTCGGCTCGCCTCAGCGCTGAGCGAGCGGAGCAGCCTTGCAGGGCTCGGGCTTTCACTTCATCCCATTGTGACAAGCCAAATTGATGTTATCAACATGGTAATAGAGACACTTTTGTCAGCTCCCTCCCTCCATGGGCGATGACAGCTTATTTAGGGGCCACATCATATTTACTTATCGCCAGATGGGCTGGCCTTGCTCGTACCCTTTCCTCGTCACCCAACAAATGTTTTCTGAACTGTGGAGAAATGTGCAATAACGTCTCCTTTTAAGCGGGAATACCTTCATGTCTGTCTTGAATTGAATTAATGGATATCTTTGGTCAGTATACTGTTTGAAGTGATAAAAGCGAATGAAATACTTTAAATTTTGTGGAGTGAATATTGAAAGTTGGAGTGAATGTATTGAATATAGTTTGTGACTTGAGCCCATTTCACACTGCCAATCAAAAGCTGGCTTTTCTTGGGTCGCTGTGTTTTGTGTGAAAGGTATAGACACAAACTATTAGAATTTCTCAGGTTTTGCCGGGATTAGTGGCTGTGTGAAACTTTATTTGAGTATACGATAAGATTACTCTAATGCACTTCATTTTGGAGTCAACCAGTCCACCGTCAAGCGTCTCCAGTTGGTCCATAATACTGCTCCTCACCTCTTACTTTAACTGGGGGACAGAACTCCAATTCTGGCCTCCCTTCACTGGCTCCATGTACACTTTAGAGTTTATTTTAAGATTATTTTATTTGTCTTGAAATCTTTTAATGATCTCGTAACACCTTTTCTGAGCTTCCCCGCCCCTACGCGCCTGCCCCGTGCTTCAGGTCAGCGGACGAGCTGCTACTAGAAGTATTGAGGACAAAATGGCGCCTCAGATAGGATTGAGCTTTTCCCATTGCTAGTCTCTCCATTTGAGATGACCTTCCGTTAAACGTTAAACAAGCCCTAATAGCGTCGAAGCATGGAGAATTAGCTAAAAAAATAGATCAAATGGACTTGTTGCCACGGCAACACTTGTTCATAAGATTCCAGGCCATGCCCATTCCATGTTAAAATGTGCATCACCTGTTTTAGGGGGGGCCACAAACACAAACCACAGCTTTTACCTTTGTTTTTGTTTTTTTAGGGGGGGCGGGGGGCTTGTAGATATCAGTGCGCAGGAAGAAACACTTTCATTTCATGCATGAGGGATCTCCTGTTTCTTCCGCACGGTGTTGTTGTTGCTGCTGCTGCTGTTGCTGCACACGACTCATTTCCCAAAAGAGGAAATTAATAAGTTCTTGGGTGAACTGAGCAAAGAGAATGGCTAATGTTTAGGAAATTGGATTCTTTCTCCAAGAATGTTTTGTAAATAATTAAAAAAAAATCATAATAAATTAGCTGCTGCATGAGGCAAATTCCTTCAATTAATGTTTTTTTTTTTTTATGCATATGTTCAACTCAGCGGGGCATCTTAATCACGACAATGTGTGCTACAAATTCCTCGATGCAATGAATCACTGGATGATGACCTGGGATCCTTCTTCTTCTTCTCTTTCTTGACAACAAGCACGCCACGCTTTGCATCTGTGAGAGATCTAGTGGTCGATAAAGCAAATCAGAGCTTGCAAATGGGCCTCTCGCTCACACCTGCACGCACACGCACACGCGCATCGAGCGTGTTCACTGGTATGGAATTGCACCAGAACACACAGCTGCTGCGCCACATGTCCTCTGTGAGTTGTTTGGAAACGTTGGCGTTTGCGGCTTCAACCAGTCGAATCGAAGAGACTCGTCTTCAGCTCCTCGACGCGTTCAATTTGCGTACGCGAGGACGTTGTGGAAGGTGTGGTGGGGTCATCTCACCTCACCTGCAAATATGTGGTGAAAAATATGTTTTGACGTATTATTTAGTGAGCAGGTGGTGGGAATTCCGATTTTGGGAAGTGGTCCGCCAGCTGCAGCAGATGGATGCCTGGGCCACTTTGGCCTTTTTCAACTTGGATTCATTAAGCACGTTATAAAAAAAAAAACAACTTTCAAACAATTTTAAATGGCTTTCATGTTGTGTATATTACAATTTCGAAAAACTGCTATATCCCATCTCTTTTTATCCCAGCCTATTATGTCTTTACTTTCGATACGATACCGATAATGCAGCCTCGAGTCTGATACTGACTGCATGTTCTTCCCCGTGCCTGCGTGGGTTTTCCCCGGGTGCTCGGGTTTTCTCCCACATTCTAAAAACAATCATGGTAGGTTAATGGAACATTCTAAATTGTTCCCAGGTGTGATTGTGAGTGCGAGTGGTTGTCTGTCTTTGGCTGACAACCACGCCTACTGCCCAAACGGCTCGCATAGGCTTCATCATGAATGGATGGATGATATAAGAGACTTGATCGAGGTGTACTTTTAAAACAAATAATACTCAGCAACAGGAGGTATGAGAATATATGCCCCATTTATTCCAAACATTTGGGTTGCATAAATTCAACCTCAAACGTGAGAATGTACTGAACTAAATCAGAGCAGGGCTTTGGACTGGTTTTCTACTGGTTGTAAACTGGCGTGCATACAACTTTGGGTCATGAATTTAATTGACTTAGTATTGCCAAAAATGAAATGTTACCGGTTGATATTCAATCTTTGATCATTAATGTCAGATTTGGTTGCAATATTTTATTGTTTCTGATCAATTCGAGCCCCTCAAATTCTGCCTAGCAACAAGTAACACAATGAACAAGAGTTTTTGTTGTTGACATTATGAGGAGACATGTCACAATGGCATTTGTGCCAGTAATGATTGTACAGTAAATGCGGGCAGATTATGGAACTCCTGCTGCTGCACGTGTTTATTCAGCAAGGACTGTGGCGCCTTAATTAACATGATAACTGGGAATGTGTCTTGTGGTGGCCATTAGCCGCTGCTTTTAATGCACATTGGCGACGTATTATTCAAAGGTGCGCTTATTTGCTCGTCACGCGCGCCTCCATTTGGAGCCGCACCTTCTCGTGATAATGAACTTGTTTGTTTTGCGACCGGGCGGCGCTGGCATCGAGGACGTGATCACGGACGCTGCCAGCCAAATTTTAAACAGCACTTGAAAGCCCAGCTTGTTAGCTACTAAAACAAGGTTAATACCTGCGAAAGAAGCACGAGAACCATCTGCCCTAAAGCAACTTGTTAACACCGCCTCCCCCAGACTGCAAGATTCTGCACTCTTAATTACCTGTTAAGCAATACTTGACAAGCTAAGACCATTCATTGATATTTGACGCAAAATAACAGTAATAACATGGTAATTACACATCATGGATTCAAATATATTGTATAAGCCAATCTTGTGTGTATGATATGATATTTGAAACTAAGCATTGATGACTTTATTTTTTTCATGGCAAACTTCGGAAACGGATCCAAATATTTGCACCGAAATACCTAAGCTTGCAGAAATTGCTGTTACGATCGTCGGGTGGAGGTGGTAGGAGAGGAACCAAAATGCAGGGAAGCTAAGGCAAGGGTAACTTAAAGGGAATTTAATTAACAAAACCAAACCGAAAGGCAAATAAGGTACTTGGAACATATAAACGTGACAAAGTGCAAAACAACGACGACTAACAAAACGCGCTAAATAGGACTATGACACAGGGACCGGAACCAGGGATAAGCGACCGTGACAAGGAAACATGAACGATGAACATGGACGATGAACAAAGAGCGACAGTGACATCCAATATAGGGCAATGCACCGACGCCGAGTAGTCAGCGCCGGGCGTTTAAGTAGTGAAGGTAATTAAATGAGTCAACGAGTATCAGGTGCGTGGCTGGTGAGCGCGTCTCTCCCGCAGCGAGGTGATCAAGGAGTCCATGAGTAACAGGTGCGTGACTGGTGGGCGCGTCTCTCTAGCCAACACGACACGCGCTGGAAGGGCACGCCCCCACGCCCATTGAGCAAACATAAACAAAAACAAGACATGACGGAAACGGACCCTGACAATTGCTGACTTTTGGATCCCAACCAAAAGGTGATTTATTCAGTCAATCGCAAAATACTTTGAAACATTTCCTTATGAAAGCCACAACAAATGATTTTTTCAAGTTAGGAAGCAATGCTTGGTCAAATTTTTCCCATGAGACAAAATTTGAGTCAGAAGTGATGAACTGCTGTCAACCACAACGTAGCTTCTGACCTAACTCACAAGGCCACGCCCCTTAAATGCACACATCATGGGATGTCAGGAAGTCAAAAAAATGTGTAAAAAAAAAATTGGCCGGCGACCAAATACTACTTTATGTACGCTAACAAACTTACAGAATAACAATTTCTTTAGATTCTCTTTTAAAATATTCATACACGGAGTAGAAGTTCATTGATTAAGCGGAAGCTTATCAAAGTACTTGAGAATTGTCTTTGCAAATCAATATATTGATTTGGGATCTCGTTTGATTTAAAGTTGTCCAAATCCCGGAAATTTCAGCCTCTAAATTGTCAATTTGAAACAATGTCCTGTTTTTCTTCTTTTTTTTTTTTTTTTTAAAAAAAGGGATGCAACAAATAATTTATTTATCTGATTTATCGATTAATCGATTAGGAATAGTTGTAGCCGTACAACACACTAATATATTTAATAACGTAAGAAAATAAAAAGAAAAAAAATGGGGTGGCGGCTTAATGGCAAGTCACATCTCGAATCAATAACAGCAGTTTGTTCCCTATTTTTGTGCTGTTTGTCACGACAGACTTGACATGTGTTGCCTTCAGCTACTGTAAATTTCTCCTCATGATCGCGAGGAGCATGAGTCTCCCGTACCTGCGCTGCTGAGCATATTTTCATATGCAAATAAAGAGTCACTGGAAGTGTCCGCGTGCATTCATCTCCTTCCGTGGCAGGGTTAATGATCGGATTGGGGCAAACGTGTTTTCCGTGTTACCGTGACTCATGTTCATTAAGTCGAACTAGAGCGACTTCATCATCGCATGTTCCTCTGTGACAAAGAAAAAAAAAAAACAGCACCAATAATTTGCACTGCAAATTATGTTAAATGTCAATTGCAAGGCAAAAAATAATGAAGTCGAGTGGGCGAAAATGCAAGTCTCTTATTTCAGGAAATGGAATGACCCGTTTGTTCGTTAGCATCCCGATATATAGCGCATATTTAAGCAAGCGTTATTTTTTGTTGTTGTTGGTTTACAGTAATACTGTACGAGTAAGTCTGAGAGTTGTGAAATAGGAATTTAATTTCAAATGGAATTTAAAAACATCTAAAAAAGTCTTGAATTGAACTTTCCTCAAGCAGGACGAAGACTGAAGAAGTTTGAATGTTTCGAGTGTTTTTTCTGTGGTCTTCCTGTAGTGTGGATTTTCATCGAGCACGGGTGCGGTGAATCCACTACAGGAGTGGTGCCCAACCATCGCGCCTTGGCTTGATCCTGGGCCGCAGGCCACTTCGGAGCGGACCGCGCATATTAAAGATATTAAAAAAAAAAAAAAAAAACTTGCAGTACTTTTAGTTAATTTATCATTCATGGTTGAAAAATATTAATAAATAAAATATTCTCTCTGTTACATCGGACTCTTGATAAATGTCAAAATGACATGCGTATCCGTTCCATTACACTAATATTAAACACACAAGCTAGCAAAAAAAAATAATAATAATAATTTAAAAAAAAACAGACCACATAGCCCGTTCTGCACAATATTTGGCCTATGAGATTCCATTTGTGCCAAATATCAAAAGTCATCACACCTACTTTCTCTGTATAGGTGCATGTGTCTTTTCACAACATCACTTTTTATTTTTGTTGTAGAAAATACTACTAACTCCCAGTACTTTAACCTTTACTACGGTTACTAATTTGCATACTTTGTTGAACGTTCTTGAGTGAGAAGTGAGTTCACGTGTGGCTGGAAGACTGGCAACTTAAATTGACATCTAACCGTGCCGCTTACCATCGACGTCTTAGTACGTCATTGTCTAACGACATAACGACGTCGTGACACGACACGTCACATGCACATATACAGAGACAATATGCGTGACGACATATTTTTTGGCACAAATGGAACCCCATTCAACCCCCGCCCGGTCCGCCATAGTTAGCTACTTGTAAGAACTGGTCCGCGGTGGAAATAATGCTGGTGACTACTGCGCTACAGTCCAATCTAAAAGTGTAATTACTGCGGCAGATTTATATTTAGTTTGTTTCTGAAGGAGTTGTGTGGCTTCCTTTTTTCGGCTCCCTGCTGGAGACGTGAGCACTTTATCTGCCAGTCAGTGTGTCCGTGAGTGTGTCATGTGTGGTCAGGTGGCCTTCAGCTTACGGCCCGACGTGAGTCTGAGTCAACCCGTTATTTTCAAGAAACTCTCACTTGACGGCAGGCTGAGTGTCACAAGACTACCTGACGGCAAAATGACCAAACAGACAGTTCATTAGGTATGTCAGTGTTATGAAAAAGAAAAAAAAAAAAAGCTCCTTCAAGATGCAAAATGAGTCGGTGACAAATATAAATACCGTGACTGTTGAGAATGATTTCCCATCATTCACGGCAAGTACGAGACTTGTTCCACCTGCGCGAGCAAATGAGATTCAACACAAGCATGCGTCGTATCGGAAAGTCTGATGAGAAACTGCAATTTTGATGAACACTGTCGGCGCGATATGAATTTAACAAGGCGTTTGCCAATGTGCGTGGTCGAGCTCCTCGACCTCGCGCGTTTGAAACAAACATCGCGCTGAATGCAAACGACGACGTTGGACCCGTTAGCCGGAGGGAAGTGCTCAGGTTGTTTAAAGCTGGTGGGAAGACAAATTAAAGTGCAGTCAAAGAGAAGTTAACTAGAAAACCTCGCAGAATATTCATGTTGAATAGTTAAAATTCCACACTCTTATTTCATTTTATTTATTTATTTTTTTTTTTTTTCAAAACAAAGAATGTACCTCAATCGACAATTCCTAACTATGTCAGCTGGACGTCTAGCTTATTTCGATTGTTTTAGGGCTTGTGATTAAAAAAAAAATTTAATTAAAAAAAAAAAAAAAAAAAGAATTTTGATCTGTTTTTTGGGCAGAAGTGCCGCCAAGATGGCAATAGACTAATCCCTCGCTTACCTCGGCGATTACTTTTCAGGCCATCCCTGCCGTAGATGAAATCGGCAAAGTTACGTCCCAATATTCGTTTTAATATTGAAATATATCTAGGCTATATTTGAAAGCTTCTGGCATATGCATGGTGCAACTAATTAAACAGCGAAATTTGAAAAAAATTTTTTAATAAAACAAAATAAATACAAAATGGTCACTTTCTACATTACTGTAATATCTGTGTCTGTCTTTGACTGAATGCGTGTTCCCAGTGAGGGACGTTGGAGTCAGCAAATAGTTTCGCCTTGGCTTGCTGTTAACTGGCGAAACCATTCGCCACTCTGACAGCGTGTCCGCGTTTAAGCGACTCGGCGCCACTTGTGGCAAGTCGTGTGTGAATCTTCTTATTAATTTTCTTATTTATAAATAAAGCGATTGAAAGTGCACTACATTTTTGTCTCGTCAGTGTTTTGTTAGTGCCTTAACTAAACAGAATTAAGCATTAAAGTAAATGTACAATAGATTTGACTAATATCACTACAAATCATTTTTAATATCAATTATTTAGTTATTCACATCGATGCATCGATTTTTGAGTAGTTTATATCGTTTTTCAATTAATCGTTACGCACGCACAAAAAAAAAAAATCACGACATTTTGCGTCAGATATACTAATCACTGGCGAAGTTGCTTCCCCTTTGTATAAAAAAGAAAAAAAAAAGAAATAGCAAAGCATTTTCAATCATTTTGTGCTCCGAGCTGAGATCTCACATGAACACGCTGACTTGATGCGACTTGCGTGCACGCCCGTGTCTGGAAGCTATACGTGACGCAAGATTCTCTTGCATTGTCATTCCGATGGCAAGAGAAAAGACTTTTTACATTCACGACACTTTCCTATCGTCGCGGTTGCTTTATGTAGAGACACATTCGGGGGACAGCTGTAGGCAGTGATTAGAGGACAACCTCCTCTACCTCGCGAGCCGCGCGGGCGGGGTGTGCGTGCGCGTGTGTGTGCGTGCGCGCAGGTGTGAGGGCTTCATTGACGACTGCTTTCTGTATAAAATCTGCCGCACTAAGTCAATTTCTGCCGCGCTGCCTGTCACTTGTCTGCGGGGGACAATTTACACCCGTGAAGTACTACATCACGGCATAGATGACACGGCCGCCTTGGCATCGATAGTATTGACGACAATATACTCTCACCTTAGTCTGACAGCGGGAGTGAAAGCGAGGATAGAGGGCCGCGGATGTTTATCTTCCGAAAAGTGAGGGCACGGCAAGATTTATGGCTGGCTGTTTGCAGGGGGATGACTCATTGTTACCGAAACTGCAGTGCTGTAGGACGTTTGGATGTTAAACCGAGACAGTGTTGTGCATGAGTTAACATGCTGATTGCCTCATATTTTTTATTGTTTTTTTTTGGTTTTTGTTTTAAACATAGGTTCAGAAGGTTTCACTCGTATGAAGTCAAATTAGCAATAGTTGCTTTTACTATCCGTATTGCTGTTGTTTGTTGAGAAAGTTGCATGTCCCCCTCAGCCCCCCCCAAAAAAAAAAATAAAAAAAAATCAAGATCGTACAACACAAAGCACACAGCCAAATCAGGACACCCCTCGCTCTCTTCCATTATTTTTGTTGTTGGTTTTCATCGGTTCAGCCTGACGTGGTCGATGCAGTTTTTTTTTTCTTCTTTTCTTTTTGTCACATTTTGAAATAGAAAAGAGACTGGGCCAAGCCACGACAAGTAATGCCTCCCTCCTACAGTCTGCATTTTGCAGCTCTGCTGCAATTTCTTGCTGTCCTCAAGCTTCTCTTGAAAACTGTTTGCCGCATTGCCATCGCGCAAACAACCAAGTGCCCAAGTTATAGAAAATTGTCACCTCACCTGCCCTGTTCTTTTGTTCCAACCCATGCTTTGTGCACTATTTGATTTTATTTGTTTGCACATTTTTATTTATTTTTTGTTTTATTTATTTTTTTACTTTAGTATTTTATTTTTATTTTTTTATTTATTTGCACATTTTTATTTATATTTTTTATTTATATTTTTTTATTTGTTGATTTATTTTGTTATTTTATTTGTTTTATTTTTTATTATTTTTGCACGTTTTCAAACAGAACACCATCTGACCCAAATCATTTCCCCTCCAATGTTCATGTAAAGTTCTGACTTTGCTTCTTGTAAAAGTTTTTTTTTCGGCCCTTCTATTCTCTCCATGTTTTATGCACAAACGAGAGAGCGTCTGAAACATCCGAAAAAGCGGTAATTTTAGATCACACGTGGCATAAGCTGTCTCCATTAGATCCGTCACGGCACTTTCGCAGCAGGCTAGATTGTGTCGGCGACGTTCCAAACGCGAGCCTCGGCGGTGAGTCCCGTGTCGAATCCTGTGACTTTGCACCGAGTCGCGGCGCGGCGCATCTTCAAATGAGACCGCCTCATTTTGGCCGTGAAATCAATGAGACGAAAGCATTGGGTGCCATTGTCGCGTCGCGTCGTATTATGTCCCTAAATCACGCGGGGCAAGACGACAGGCAGATGAGATCCTGTTTTCATCGTCAAACACACCAAATTGAAACGTCTCTCTGTCCCGACGTCTGTATCATCATCATCATCGTCTTTTTTTTTTTTTTTCTTTTCGACTGACGACAGTGAACAAGGTGCTCCCAGGACGAAAATTCACTTGCTTTTGTTCAGTGGCCGTATCTGCTACGGAGATGCTTCTTTGCGCTGATCAAAAGCGTGATTACCGGCTGCTACTTGATATCCATCTCCCAAAAAAAAAAAAAATCCATCCCTTTATTCATCCATCCAGCTAAGCATTCATCCATTGATCCGAGAAATCGTCCTTGGATCAATCCGTCCGTCAAGAAGAAACAACTCTTTCATTTGGGCATCCATCTTCAAGTGGAAGTGTCCGGATGCATAAAAATACCTTACAAGGTGTGTGTGAAGATACTGTAAGAATGATGTAGTCCGAAGAAGCCATTTTGAAGATGTATGTATCACGGCGGTGACAAAGGTGTCAGATAGCTTCCAGGGAATGACTGATGGATCCCGACCACTTCACAGGGACCATTTAAAGGTCATTATTCCGCCATTATCATCCTTGGCAATGACTGCGTCGCCCTCCTCCTGCCTGTCAGCAGACTTTCTGCAGGGCTTGAGTGTGTATGTGTGCCTCATTTTTGCCAATATGGGAACATTGAAAATTAATTTTGCGTCTGGATGTTGACAAAAATCTTTACGCGTAAAAATGAAGGTCTCCCAATTGAGGTTCGGTGGATTTAAAGCGAGTTGGAACTGTTTGACATCTGAGCTTGGGGCTTGTTCGCGGGGCTTTTCTCGTCTCGGGGGCGTGTTCAGACGATTCAACATTGGGATGTCGGGACAAACCGAGCACTCCGATTGGCTGTTAGCGAACGTATCAGCGCACTGGACTAGAACAGGAAGTGACGAAAGCGGAAAAATGTTGAAAATTTCTGGAGAACTAAATGAACTTTGTTCAATTTCACATCTCCTCTATGGAAGCCGATGTAATCGCTCTCATTCATGAAAGACCGTGACCGTCAAAGGCTACACGTCGCCGCCGATGCCCCCTGTACGACTTCTCACGCATGCGCCGAAGGTCCGGACTAGTTAGCGTCACCGTTGGCTTTTGCGGTGTGTTCTTCGGTCATTTTGCGGTCCGACGTGCCAACTTTACGACATCGGATTGGTGTGTGGTGGCCATTTGAGAGGCTAATCAATAGCATCATGGTGTTGTAAAAGTAAAAATTGTAATATTAAAAAAAATAAATAAAAATGACCATTTTTTGCAGATTTTTCTCTGTGTTGTAAACAAATACTAAATGACTAATGTCAAAATAGTTCTTCCTATAATTCAAAAAGCTATTTTATTCATTAAATATTTTTTTAATAAACTGGCTGATTAACTCATTCACTACCAGCCGAGTAAAAAAAAAAAAAAAAAATTGATCTTTGACGTCATTAGCCGCCAATGGCAGTAAATGAGTTATCAGTTATCGGAAAATGCAGTTAATTTAAGTCAATTTTGTTTGGTTTTATGGGTTCCAAAAATATTGGGTCACTTTTTGACTGAAGTGTCTGTACTAAGTACCCTGCATTTTCGCTTAATCTCCCTTCTTATTTCCCAAAACGCTTCAAAGCCTTACTCAATCTCACTCCTTTGTTGTCCTCGTACGATACAATCCCACTTGGCTGTCAATCCTTCTTTTCCATTCTCCCTCGCTGTTATTTTGCAGCCCCTTACTATTGTGATTTTGTTGTGGCGCAATACAGTGGTATGCTTGGAGTGCGGTTGCTATTTTTCTTACCACGTCTCCTGGAATCATGATTGATTTTCCCTTTTCCTGCATTGTACGTGCCGTTTGTGTAGCTGTACTTGGCTTTTTAACAGGCTTGGTATAGGAAGTTTTTTTTTTTTCTAACGTGACCTGTCATTTGTTTGCTGTTCTTGTGCCGAATTGTTCCATTATTCAAGCAGACTACATAATTGAGCCGTATGAAAAGCTTCGGGAGGGCATTGGATTGCTGTTTTGTGCAATACTTTCCCCGCTGCAATTTGTCTGAGTGTCAGACCTTGTGTCTTGGATTGTAAATTTGCCATCAAATGCGCCTCTTTCCAAAATGGCTTTTCCAACTCGTCAGGCATTAAAATGCGGATGTTTTTTTTTTTTTTTTTTTTGATGGACTGCATGATGAGATTAAATCGGGAAAGGTACTCGGTCAACAGTTGAGATCCAACCTTCGTTTAATAGGATCGTCGTTGGCATTTGACTCCATTTCTTAAGTCAGCTAATCAATTAATTAGCAGAGTAGTGAGCGGATTTTTTTGGTGCATTCGTAGACGCCCGGGAGCTGTCAAATACCATCGGAACGGACGAATGTATGATACAAAGACGTAAGATTTGTACTGAAGATTGTGATGTGTGTGTTCCGTCACATCTGTTTTGATACGACGCTATTGCACTTCTTTATCGAACTCTGATGATCTGTCAAACAACTCAATGATGGACGACAAACATGCCCTTCAAGTTTACTCCCACTAATGCATCATTTACCCCAAGCCAGACAAACCTTATTTTAGTTTGTTGTTTTTTTTTTTGTTGTTTTTGGTCAGATGCTGACATATTAATAATGCTGAAGATGACATTTTCATCTTTCAAAGATATGTTGGCGCCGTTCCCGGCAGACGTCCTGATCCACCCTAAGAGGATAAAAAAGTCTGAGTTGCAAACGTAAATAAAAAAAAATGTAGTGACGATAAGACCTGCTCAACTCAAAACAGGTGTGTGCGGTTTTAATTTTGGCTCATTAACGTATATTCGGCATGTCAATCAAAAGCGGAAGACGGCGGATATGTCGCTTGTTCGGTTTTGGTGAGCCGTCTCCTTTTCGGAATGGCCTCCTTGTGAGCGGCTCCTCATCGCTGCTTTACATGACTTTACAACATCAGCAGCAACCTCCTGCTTGCTTCATGTGAGCTCAGCTCAAGCGCAGGGGCTCAGCCGTAATCCTCAGCGGGGCACACAAAGACCTGTCTTCCATTCCGAAGCCCAGATGAGAACACTTTGTTGCATAATGAATCAAAATTAGGTTTTAAATTGGCGGCTTTGCGAATTGACTCCAAAGGGGTGTCTGTTCTCTGTGCCTTGTTGTGATATTCATTCCATCATTTCCCGTCGTTAAATCTTGTTTGCGGCAGAATGGCCTCTTTGGATCATATTTTCTGTCTTATCGTACTAAAGACAGCAAGCAAGAATATTCTTTTCTCCCGTTGAAAGGAAGATGAGAAAGTTGGATTTAGCGGATTGCTATTTGCGCTACCGCAAGGTTGTCGGATTAGCGAGAGATGCTAATTGACGCGAGTCTGCTCCAACGATCCGCGACAGTCAACTGGATCCGCCATGTAGAAAATGGATGGATGTCTCGATGGCTAGATAGTGGAGGAGACTTATGAGACTTGGCATCACGATGTATTATTTGTTTACAGTTATAGAGAAGGTCGCGTTTTGGATAATGGGGTCGTGCAAGACAAAGACAAGATCTCGCATGACGTCATGAAAATTTATGGGGAAAAAGATCGAAATATGATTTTATGAATCGATATCGGGCTATGAAAAGGAAACTCGATTCAAATCGATATAACAATATATATTTTTTTTCCAGTCTGTCCCATATGTGACTGCCTTAAAAAAAAGTCGAATGCCGAAACCAAGAGCCTTAAAACTGGTCTTGAGAACAGTCTCAAGAACAACACAAATTTCTGAGTACTATAACACAAATGAAATCTCACATTTTTTTTTATCCCTTGTACTGTTCAGTCAATTTATAGATTTCTTTTTTCCTGTCCAGCATGCGAGTTGATGAACCAGGGTATCCTGGCCTTGGTCACGTCCACGGGCTGCGCCGCCGCCAGTGCCCTGCAGTCCCTGACGGATGCCATGCACATCCCTCACCTGTTCATCCAGAGGAACGGCGACGGCATTCCGCGCACCGCCTGCCAGTTCAACCCCAGCCCGGACGGCGAGAGCTACACATTGGCCGCCCGGCCGCCTGTTCGCATCAGTGACGTCCTTCTTACCCTGGTCTCAGAACTGTACTGGCAGAAGTTCATCGTCTTCTACGAGAGTGACTATGGTAAGATTTGGTTCATCTGATTGGATTCCTGATAGCAAAACATCAAAGGGACTTTCCTCTGAGCCGTTTTGTTTAGCTTAGCATTTTGTAACGGTATAACTTGATCTAGCTTGTATCCCGCTTGTGAAAGGTCCCATCATGGAACCTTTACGGCAGGGATCCTCAATCCTGTTCCTCAAGGGCCTGTGTCCTGCCTGTTTTCCGTCTCTCCCTGCTGCAACACACCTGACTCAAATGATCAGGATCATATCTAGCTTCTACAGACCACGCTGATGATCTGACTCTTTGAATCATGTGTGTTGCAGCGGGGAACGATGGAAAACCGGCAGAACACCGGCCCTCGACAAACAGGATTGCTGACCCTTGCTTTATAGCTTGCAACCTGGTATCAGAGGCTTAAAAAAAAAAAGCGGATAGCGAAAAAAATAAGAGTATGAAGTTGAACGCCCAAGACTGACTTGTCCGACAGTTATTTCATACATGAGCACACAAGATGCATCAGCACACGCTAATATCGGCAACTCGCCAAAAGCATTGTGTGAAAGGCACATGTGGGTTATATCACTGATGCACAACAAATTCTGTGCGAACGGGACTCGAGTACGCCACCAATTAATTGACTCAAGTAGACTAGAGCAATTGGTGTTCTGTCACAGCCCACAACCCTGCACAAATGTTTATTACAATGTAATGCTCAGTCAATGGAAATGAGCCGCACCTATAAATCATGTATGACGGTGGCCTTTGCACGTCCTTTGAGGAGATCTGTGGAAGTCTCTTTTATTAGACAGAGATCCATATCAGAGCCCTTTCACAAGAAGCCTCCTTTATTTTGTTTTTTCACATATATTGCCGCGTTATATGTCAAATCTCGATCCGATTGATATTTTATTCAGGCTTGATATGGAAAACGTCTCATTCATTTAAATTTTTTTGTCAGCACTTCAAAACTTTCTCTTGAGACTTGGTTACACCGAAGCGGCGCTTGTTGCAAGGAGAGAAGGGGGCGGAGACTCCACTTGTGCCATTGTAGAGCTTGTTAGCAAGCAAAATGAAGGAGAAGAAAGATGCGAGCGAGGAGGGAATAAGGAAGGAATAATTAGACGACGCAACCAATCGGAGTCAACAAAAATGTTTTGACGAAGATCATGTATGATGCATGACGCCGTCTTACTGGGTGAGCACCAAATGGTGAACTTTTTGGCTCTTAATACCCTCATGATGGCTTGGAAATGAAACACGACATGTGCTTTTATAACTGCAGACTTTCAGATTTGATTTGAAGTAGTGAACGTATTACGTTAACACGTGCTGAATTTCAACCCTGGAGTTGCTTGACCAGGCCGATATTAATATCGTGTGGACGTAAGATTTAACGTCGCAATTGTTGTTACTATTCCTGCTTTGCATCTTTTCCCATGTTCAGTGTTGTTATGTTGCGGGGTTTGCAATTGTTGTGACCGTTCCCGGCTGCCGTAGGCTCCTAAATTATCAGCAAAGAATTTTTATTTTGAAACTATTAAAAAAATATTTGGAGCATGCCGCCCATGAATGTAACTAGTCGCCCAATAAGTTAGTTCTTCAAGTTCCGACCCATTTCCAGTGCGCTACACTTTGTGCAGTGTCTTTCCCAGATGCATTTGGGAAACAAACCATCTGGCTTGTCGGGCGGCGCTGTTAAACAACAACAACAACAGGATAGCATAGGCGGCTCTTATTAACATCCAGACGAAGAGACAAATCAGAGCCTAATTGGATCATCTGTGCCACCATGAAAGAAAAGTGTGTCCCAATAGTGTCTTCTGTATTTTCAGACGCTCTACATTCTCGTTTCTCTGCACTCATTACGGCGACTCCGCGGACCCGACCTTTCCTTGGCAAAAAGGCAAATGGCTGCGTGTGAACTCTTGATTGGCAAAGGCCGCGCACGGACGCACCACGTTGTTGCGTTTGGACTTCGCCGACGCTGATTTTGAAGCCATCGCGAGTTCTGAGGTTGGCGCCATCGCGGGTGCTAATGAGCTTTATCTTTTTATTGTTTGGGTGAACGGTGGAACCCACAGGTGATGTTGCGTCTAATGAACCCAATCAGGGCTCCGTGTGGAAAAATCTTTTCATCAATTCATGAGCTTCTCTTGGCGAATAAAAGCCGAAAAACCTGAAAAGTGAACAGAACGGGTTGTCGACGACTTCATAAGCCCCCGCCCCGCTTTTTTTTTTTTCTACAGCGTCAAATTAAAAAGGATCCTCAACCGCGAGCAGTCAGAGTAGCTACGGAGCTCGCTGTCCTTGCAGCACGATTACTGAGGCCAAAGCGTCAGCGCCTGCAGAAAAATACAAGTGGAAAGAAAGGAGGTCAAGATCATGTTTTTTGTTGTTTTGCTTCAATTTACACACAATGCGCAATCTCCTCGCGGGCAAGCGCTTACTTGCCAGAAAGTAAGTCGAGAACATGAAGATAACTTGGGTGAACATCGGATAACCTACAAACTGCTTTTTTTTTTTTTATGAGATCGTACACAGAAAAAGGAAACATTTAGGTGGACTTGGGAAAAAAAAAAATTAATTAATCCACCGCAGCTAATCTTTGATTTTTGACTGTAAATAATTGATTTAGTGTATCATGCTCACTTCATCTAAACTAATTTAGTTGGGTGAAGCATGCCAATTATTTTTAATGGGTTGAAATGTATTAATTAAATTGGCTGTATTACTTCATCCAAATAATAATTTCCGTTTAACCTGAATGATTCTACTTCATGGAATCAATTTTTGATCATTGGAATAAACTTTAAAAAAAAAATGCAGCAAATAATTTAATTGAATGTTATCATAATTGCATTTTTAATCACATTCACACCTATGGACAATTTGCGGTCAAAATCTGTCGAACCCTGATGAGACAACATGCAATCGGAATTCTGACTTATTTATTTCACGAGTCGTTCCTCACTGCAAGGACCACCGACTGTCGTGGATTGCGTCAGCTGCGATGATGCAATTTGTATGCGAGGTGTTCTCAAGTACAAACGAAGCGCGCTTATCAGTGAGCATCCGAGCCTCCGTTGCGTCTCCATCTAGTGTGACTAAGTGCAAAAAGATGGGATCGATTATTTCAATTTAGTTTTTATCTAACAGTTGCAAGTAACACGGCGATGAACAGACCACCCAAAGCACCTTCTTGAAGGATGCGGAATGACAAGCAGCGCTTTTCACTATTCATGAGCACGCTCAATTTGTGGGACAGAGCAATGAATGCAAATCGAGAGCTGTATCGAAAAATATTTTTGGAAAATCCACCTTTATCCTACTTGTGTAGCTCAATGCAAGAAAGGATATCATGGTATGAACTTTGTTATCACGTGTGTGTTGTCAGCTCTATTCATATTTGTTGTAGGCTTTCAGTCGTCAACCTTGGATGATGGGGTGTTTTATTAGCATGCGCAACCCGCTTGTGGGAGCAGAATGATGCTCAATGTAATGAATCTGTAGAGCTCATTCATTCCAATCGACCGTAATACATCGGTTCGCATGAAGCACTTTCGCTGCTTTGCCTCTAGTTCACTTTGTCATTGTAAATTTTCATACATAATTTGGGAATGTGAGAGTGCGGGGAATCAGCTCTGCAGGAACACTGGCTAAATGGGTTTTGATTTTTTATTATTATTATTTTATTTATTTTTTTAGCAGCTTCACGGGAGAAAAGCACAAATTTAAAGCAGGAGTGCACAAGCGCTTCACTGTACCTTTTTTTTTTAATGACGACCCAAATTTGATGGCATGCCGCACCCGCGTTTGATGGCGTCGTCTCAAAAGCTTGGCAGTTAACTCATTCGTTGCCGCTGACGTCTAGTAACGTATTTTGGAATTTGCATTTTCATTGTTGGGTACGGTTTGGGCTGGGGCGGCATGTCAAGCTTGGAAGCAAGTGTAGTGGTGAACAGATCCCTCTAGATGGCAGTCGTGCACTTTGGAGTTAAGGTCAGCACAGCTTTTGAATAGAAGAAAAAGATTTGGAGGTCATTCTCGGCTTGTCACGTCAATTATGAGGAAGCGAAATGGCAATGTTGGAAGTTTAGGCACCTCAGCCGCCAACGATTGAGATTTAACTCATTTACTGCCATTGACGGCTAAAGACGTCAAAGGTCCATTTTTTTTTACTCAGCTGGAAGTGAATGAGTTAATCACACATTCTTCAGATGAATTCATCCAATTAGATTACGCCATTAAATTGCTGTTAAATGCGCTTCCCCCTGGACGACTTGCAATCGTTTTTGGAAATTCCTCCGAAGTAATAAACTTGGCTGCCAGGTAATAAGGACATTCCCAGCAGCCTTTCTGCATTTGGTGTTCAGCACTAATTAGCAAATGTTGCCCCCCTCCCCCAGTGTGCTAAAATATCAACTTATCTGCGAAACTTCTGCCAAGAATAAAACGTCTCCCTATCTAATGATATATTCCACCATGATTTTGTTTTTGTTTGCAAAAAGAGTCTAATTGGTTTCTTGGAGAACTGTCAAAGGCTTTTGATGAACATTTTCTCAAGTGCTTGTCCAAATAAGGGTCATGAGGAGGAAAAGTCACTCCTAAACGGAGACATCCGACAAAATGACCTTTGATGACTTTAATCGAAAGTGGCTGAAAATGAAAAGTTGCGTCCAATTATCAGTATGTGTCGAACCCTCTTAAGGAAGGCGCTCGAGTGTGTTGCTTGAGATTACGTGCTCTCCTTGACACTCCCGCACAAATTCCTTTAGTGCTTAGTCATGTTAGCACAGCAGAGAATTAGGCGAGGATTAGATGTGAGCTTGATTAAACTGCGTGAAGTGGGAGGGTGCGAGGGGGGGGGGCGCTCGATCTCATTCGTTCAGGCAGGCGACAAACTGCAAAGGAAATCTCCTGCAGCGCGCCCGAATCGTCGAGGAGATGCTCGCCACGGGTGACACGTCGCGGAAAACAAAACAAGGCACTCGACAAAAGCGGCGGCGGCGGCGGCGGACCCTTTAGTGAGACGCCGCGCCGGCTTTGTACGCCTTCACAATGAGTTATTTGACTCCATCTCAATTAAGCACTCGGCCGAGTCGTAAGGTCTATAACTCCGCCGACTAACTTGTCAAATCGTCTTTTTTTTTTTTGTGAAGGAACGGGAAGGTGCGAGTGACCTTCGGCTAATTGGTGTTCCATTAAAAACACCGACAGGGTGTCAAACGAAGAAAAACTGTAGTCTAAATGATACAGGTTAATAGTTTGACACTTTGTTGTCAGTATTATCCTCCCGTAAGTAAGATTGCTGCAGATCGTTAAAGGAACATAATAGCGGCAATCACTTGAGTGTGACTAAGGTTCGACATTCAAAAGATAAGAGACAAGTGGTTCTTTTATGATGATGCGTGTTGATTGTTCTGTTGATTCATTACCTGTGGCGCTGAAGTTTTAATCTGTTTTTTTTTAGAGGAATAAAACTGGCAAAAAAGCATTTTAAAGTTTACAAAAAAAGTTTGCAAAACTAATTTCTATTTTTTTTTTTGCACCTTCTTGATTCTTTTCTTCTTTTTATTGTTTTATTTACCAAACGGTTGATTAAGTGTATTGAACCAGCTTGAGTTGGACCAAGTTTTTATAATGAACAAGAAAATGAAGCAAGAAGATTGGTGGAATACATTTTTGCCGTGAAATCTCGTTTGATTTATTTTCATTGCTGTTTGGTCTCGGTTGTTGCCTGTTTAATGTTAATTCTAAGGAAACCGATTTGGTTCTGTGTGAAATATTCTGTCGACCAATAGGACAAAAGTTGAACTTTTTTGGGGAGATTTGTGCCCCGGTCATAAAAATAACACAATATTTGATGGGAAAAAAAAAAAGGATCATCATGCCAACTGTCAAGCGTGATGTGTTTGCTCTGGGGCTACTTTGCTACTTCTGGACCTGGACGACTTGCTGTGATGAATGGAACAATGAATTCCTTTGTCGACAAGAAAATTCTGCAGGCGAATGTGCAGCCATGCTTGTGCACTGAAGCTGAGTTACTCTCGGGGTAGAAAGAGGGTGGACCAGAAACATGCCAGCGACTCCACCTCTGAATGTCTTTTAAAAAAAAAAAAAAAGGGTTGTAGCGGTGTGACAGTTCAGACTGGAAATCGGATTGAGATGCGGACAGTTCATGCACAATAAGACCAAAACTCATCTTGAGCGATCGAAACGACTCATCAGCAGTTAGCGCAAATACTTGATTTGAATGATTGCCGCCAGGGGTGGCACAACCAGTTATGAGGTTCAGGCGACAATTACTTGTTCAGATAAGGACAGATGGGCTTGAATTTTTTTTACATTTTTTTTTTTTAGAAAAAACATTTTACATTTAATTTGGTTATCTTTGTGAGATATTGAAATTTTTTTGATGATCTCAAACATTTCAATATAAATATGCAAGATAAAACTTTTTTTTCTTTTGTAAACTCACGTGCGCTTCCGTTCGCTTTTGCTTTTTTACTCTCATCAAACAGGACATCCCCACTGCGTGTTTCATTCCGAATTTGCGTCTGGATCGCAACAAATGACATAAAGTCTCGGAAATTGTGCTCCGATCCCACTAAGACACTTCCATGCTTGAGCGTTAAGACAAGATGTACTGTATCATGCGCAGGACGAAGCGGCATTATCGTTGTAAGAGTCTCTGCGATCACTTTAACGGACTCATCTCTTGTGTTGTGAGTAAACATGGGCTTAAAGCATCGCCACGTCTCGGGCTTTTCCGCTCGGATTGCGCCGTCGCTTGACAGCTCGGTGAAAACCTCTGAGCCCTTTCATCATGATACGCTCATTGCTGCACCGCCGCAGTCCGAGAGGGAGCCCCCCCGCTAGCGTTTTGGCTCCAGTGAGACCGACGCCGGGAAACATGTTAGGGGAGCTTCACGCTAAAAAATTCACATGGAAAAAGTCTGAAGGAAATCTGCCTTTTAAAGCTAAGGATCAGAGAGTTGGGTGTTAGATGGTGCGGCACCTGCTGTGACTGGATTACGCCGGTGGTCGCTTCACTGGCTCAGTTAAAATGTCCAGCTCTTAAAGGATGCTGCCAGGGAACGATGCGGGGGAAAAAAATGCAGTCCTCCAATGACTTTATCTGCAACAGTTTTTATGAGAATCTATAACGGTTTGCTCGCTGCTTAACCTCTTGACCCAGGACAAACAGCGAAGGCAGTTCAGAGTAAACTGGTTTGAATGTAGCTGCTCTTCATATGGTTAGAATAGGTGTGGGCAAAACTACGGCCCGGGGGCCACATACGGCCCGTGAAACGTTTTAATCCGGCCCGAATAAACCTTGTTCATGTTTTATTTTCTAAATGTTGTGGTGTGTCAAAGACATATATTTTGTTCGAATGATTTTGTTCACTTTCATTTAAAATTAAAGGTATTTTTTTCCTCCGATGAGGCGAGGTTACCAAAACACACTGACTGCGTTGAACTCTGGGCTCCGCTAATTGACACCTGAGTCGGCAGATTTCAGATCCTGTCAAGGTTTATATTCAAGCTGCCTTTTCCTTCATGTGGGGGCACGTCGGCTGTCTGGTGAGCATGTCTGCCACAGTTCAGAGGTGCAGGGTTCGATTGCGGCTCCGGCATTCCTGCGTGGGGTTTGCACGGTCTCCCGTGTCTTGCGTGGGTTTTCTTCGGGTACTCCGGTTTCCTCCCAAAACATGCATCGCAGGCTAAGGGGGCACTCTAGATTGTCCCTAGGTGTGATTGTAAGTGTGAATGGTTGTTCGTCTTTGGGTGCCCTGCGATTGGCTGGCAATCAGTTCAGGGTGTCCTTTGGGATTGGCTCCAGCACACCCGCGACCCTCGTGAGGAGAAGCGGCTCAGGTAATGGATGGATGGATTTTCTTTCATGTATTCAGGACCGAAACTATTTCGTGATTTAGAGAGCGGAAGCAAAATGTAAAAGTCGATTCTACAGGTGACTGGGAGGCAATGTGAAGCCTTTCAGACTGGAGTGATTTGTTTGGGACTTTTTGTTCTGAATGTTGCGCGATGTTCTTTTGAGGGAGTCCAGCCTGAAGACCATTACGGAACATGACAATAATCAAGTCTACTGGAGATAAAAGCACGGATACTTGTGGTTAGCACGTCAGTCTCACAATTCTAACATGGATGATAAATAATAGCAGACCTAATTGTTCCTTGTACGGTTCCGCCAATTTAAATCTAAAAGTAAATTTAATTTGCTATCTTTGTCGTGCTAACATTTTTGCCATAAATGTCAATTTATATTTTAAAGTTGCTCCAACTTAAATGAATGGTTTTAAACACCCAAAATGTTTTTTTGTTTACAGCGATTGGTCACGTGATCAAATCTTTACCAATCAACCAATTATCTAAAGACAGAAGATGAATATCTGACGTCAGTCCATCGTAGAGTACTTGCAAACATATCTTTGCTTTACATTTGACCTTTATATGATACGTTCGTTTGCAGCGACATCAATAAATGAACTCGGCTTTGCTGTCGCATGAATAGAAAGAGGCTTCAAACATTGCAGGTGGGTCACCAGATGTCACATTTTCAGACCAACATTTCTTGGAAACTAGATTTAAAAAAAAAAAAAAAAAACTCAACCTCACATATTTTTGTGTCCTTCATGGGCTATTTCCACACGAACTACCATACTTATAGCGAGTGAAATACTGTAAACAAAATACCTCCACTCATAAAACCAGTCCCTCCCTTCACTTGTGCTTGGGGGAGGTAATAACACTGAAGGAGCACTTGTAAAATTTGGCAATATGGCCATTGAGAAAAACAATGTAGGTGTCGTGGTAATTCGTCACATCGCATTTAACTTTACGCTGCGTGGGCTTTGTGTAGAAGCAACATCTTTTTCCTGAAAACAGGAGCCTCGGTGTGGTTATCAACAATGTATTACGACGATGAGTAAGTTTGCTGCCAAAATCCATTCATTTCTGTCACCTCGCGGGGCCAGACGGAATGGCGTTTAGATTCCAAATCATATTTGCGCTCTGTCATAAAAAGTGTCCGAGCTAATGTCCGCTCAATTCAAAGTAGCGCCGCCAAGTGTGGCCACTTCAATTTCCGGAGCTTGGCACAGCTACGGAGTTGACGAATGATTTGATTTCATGTTTCTTTCTGCATGTTGAACACTTTTGTCCAGCAGTGACAGTTGTTATTTACGCTAAGTGTGGGCAATATATGGCCCGGGGGCCACATGCGGCCCCATTAAATGTTTTAATCCGGCCCGCTGAACTTGAAAAAAAAATAAATGAATAAACCTTGTTAATGTTTTATTTTTTAAATGCTGTGGGTTTTCAAAGACATATATATTGTTGTAATGCTTTTTTTCACTTTCATTTAAAATTAAACGTTTTTTTTAATCCTCCAATGAGGTGAGGTTAGCAAAACACTCCATCCATCTGCTCCTGGTCCGGCCCCCCTGTCAAATTTTAGAACCCATTTTGGCCCGCCGTCTGAAATTTGCAATGCAGCAAAAGTGTATCGCATCCTATCTGCAAAGACGCTGCGCTTTGATAGGTTTGCTTGGTTATTGCATAGCGCTTGTTTGAGTTTCGCCTCAGGTGCAACGGCATCGCGGCAATGTCGCACCATTATGCCGCTTCGACCAGGTCAAAAAAACTCATTTGAAGATCATTTACATACCTCGCCCTGAGCAGCTAAACATCAACTCAATTAGCGCCGGCGCACTCCCACTGTTTAATGTTATTGATTCGTATTGTGTGGGCACTTTTTGCCTGTTGCATGTCTGCGCTACTAAAACACTACAAGGCGGGTCTCATCAAAGCTTCTGGAATTGCAATGCATAAACTTTGCATTCAAAAACAGACGCATGCCTATAGTAGGCTTTAGGAAGAATATTTCAGCCAATTTTGAAAGCATAAATAACCTCAGAGAATCTGTGGAAGAAAATATATGTATTGAAATGGTAGAGGCGGGGGACTCGAGTCATCGTTAAGTTGCCGTTTTTAAGACACGGACTCGCTTGGCTAAAGTTTTTGAAAGACTGAAGTATCGCAATGAATTAATCATGATGCACAAGCTCTTCTTGACATTCTTGTTATTAATGCTGCTCGGACTTGCCCTCAGAATCACTTTCCCTTATTTTTATTGACAGTAACGAATGACTTCCAAATCAGAATTAATTCATTACTCCTTGTGCTATTTTCTTTTTCAAAACCGGGTTACGTTGAGGTTGGTGCTGCGAATCCAAACCGGTTGGGACCAGTTGCATCCTTACCAGCAAGTTAGCTGGTTAGCTAGCTAGCTATTCAGCTAGCGCTTCTCATCTGCCACGCTGTGTTGGATCAAATTGCTCCCATTTATTCTGCCGGTTGATTTCACACGTCCTCGATGGCTCCTTCTGAGGAGATCTCAGTCAAGAGTTACAGCGATTTGCATTTCTGATCTATGACTGCAAGGATAAACTGTAACAGTTCATATGTGAAGTGAGTTTAAATGGTGAAAAATAGTGAAATATATTTTTGGAAGTAAAAGCAATGTGCCAGGAAGTTAAAGTTATTGTCTCGTTTCAAAAACGCATCTGCAGGCGAGCCATTGTGAACTTTGCTGAAGGGTTGATTTTCATCACACCGCCCCCACACGAATTTCTCCCTAACTAGAGCTGCACAGTGAGCACAGATTGCTGTTAGTCAACGCTTTTTGCAGTCTTCGCTTCTGATAGTTGGCACGCAGTTGAATGTTCGTCAAAGTTGTCGCAACTTCTGCATGCGCCACATGCGCAGATCCGCTACACAATTTTATTTGGCCGCCTGGTGACATAACTGCTCTGCCTCGCAGAAGGAAAACAATCAAATTTTTATCAGCACCCTCTTTTTTTCTTCTTTTCTGTGATCTCCATCGTCCACTGGATATTAAGTGTGCTGTAATTCTTAATTTTTTTAAAGCATGGCAAGCAGCCTTTATTAAAATCTGGAAGCTGTTTTAAATTGTCCCAATCTTTCTTTTGACTCATAAATGCTCTTAAGAAAATCATTTCAGTATTTCTCAACCATCAAATTTACCCAGCAAGGACTATAAAGAGTTTAATTAAACACAATTTAATTGAATAAAACAGCATCATTAATGTAAGCTAGTCCTTGGAGAACTTTATTATAACTGCAACCGCCTGAAGTCTCATCTCCTGCTAACTGGAGGGAGCAAAAAGAGGAACACTTGGTGTGTGTTGTGTCACATTTTGGTTTCGAGAGCCAAATCTGCCTCGGAGCCTTTCGAGCCGCTCCTAAAAATACACTCAACCGAGCAAAGGTGTCGAATAGCGTGATTCATTATGCAAAGCTTACATTTCAATTGAATATTATTTGCTTTTTAAAGTGGCATTTTCTCATATTTCAGGAGGCACAGTGAACGTCTTTTTAAAAAAATAAATAAATAAAAAAAGATGAAAGAGACCCCGTTGTGGGAGGGTGAAAATTGCATTTGTCGCTGAAATTTCAAACGCATCACTGCCGGGACGTCATCTTCGCGGAGAGCAGCGGCGAGGATTTATCTGCCGACCTCTGAGGTCTCGAATACACTTTCTCTATCTTATTGATCCCCTTCTGAAAATGAGAATAAATGACATTTAATGAGTAAAAGTAGAAGGGCTTGACGAAATGGAAAAGCGATGGAGGAGCCTCGTAAAAGTGGAGAGAGAGCCTCATGAGGCGCATTAAACGTTTACGATGCACTACTGTATTGTGAAAGCGCTCGCTACGTCATGCAGTACACCGTAAACTTCGCCAAAACTGGAAAATCAGTGAACTATCATCATTTGTTTGTTCATTGACTTAATAGTTAGCATGCTACTTCCTGCTTCTCATGATGCCTTCGGCGAGAATTTTCGATTGCTGATCAAATCAATTCTTGTAGCTGTTTTCTCCATCATCGTTTTCTCGCAGATTTTCTGTTCTGACGCGCTTCTGATATGTCACTTACTTTGTGTCCAGGCAGGAAGGTGGACACCAGGCAGGTTTAAAGCACATTTGTGCCAATGATGGACTGTAATGAAGCTCTCCTGCTGGGCCTGTAAACAGTTAGACGTCAGGACGAGTCGTGATTCAACGCAACAAAACCGGCGACTGAGAACTGTGACAAATTCTGGCCAAATGGGACGAAAGTGCTTTCTTTATTTCGGTCAGATAAGGCAATTGAGAAGAGTTTACAATGCCAACCTCAAGACTGTTTTAGGGTTCGGTATCTTGCCCAGCGGACAGTCAAAGCTGGGATATTTTAAAAAAAAATTTTTTTAAGACAATTAAAAATTCTGACCAGGCACCCATAGCAATCACAGTCATGTTTGCCCCCCCAACATTCTGTCACATTCATCCCCTTTTGCCCACAGTGGCCTGAAAACTGATTGCCGCGTCCTTCTGGAACATGTTGTCAACATTGTTCTCTTCTGTTTCCGTCAGATATCCGCGGTTTACAGACGTTTATGGACCAGGCCTCTCGTCTGGGTCTGGACGTTTCCCTGCAGAGGGTGGACCGCAACGTCAGCCGGGTCTTTAACGATCTCTTCAGCACGCTGCGCACCGAGGAGCTCAACCGCTACCGGGACACGCTGCGGAGGGCCGTGCTGCTCATGAGCGCCCGAGCAGCGCAGGTGTTCATCCACCAGGTAGGATGCGTTGTCTGGGATGACGAGTCAACAAAGGAGAAAAGTACCTTTTTGTGTCAGTTCAGCAGGCAGATTACAAATGAAACATGCTGTTGTGGATTTTTCACGGAACTAGTATCCCCTCAAAGTATGGCAACAGCGAGGCCATTTCCTTTCCATTTTGTTCCTAGAAATATTTGGTTATGATGAATAAGAAGAACATGAGACAAAAATTCCGGATTTCAACTTTGGTTTCTGGAAATTTCCATCGAGAGCAGGAACACAATTTTGTACAAGCAAATGTGACAGTATTTGTAACAAAACACCACATTTCAGATGAGCAAAAGTATTAGATTTAGAGCAATTTCCAGACTTAAATCCAATAGAGCATGCTTGTTACACCCCCCTGGCAACAAATGAAAGGCCACCGCAGTAAAGTACTCCGTTCCAGCATCATTTTTTTACTCCCATTTAAACAACGTTGACACTTGAAAAGCCAACATGAAAACACGTCATGTCAATTCCCAGACTTAAATCATATAGAACATGCATTTTACTGACATAAGAGTAGAATGAAAAGTGGTGACATAAGAATCATGCAAACATTTGGCGATAGGCTTGTGTCCAGCAAATGATTAGCAACAGTCAGTTTTTAAAATCTCATTTGAGTTGAAACGCAATTGTATCGGCTGTATCAAAATTATTGAGAGGTCTAATACTGGTACTGGTAACATTCTGAACAAAATACAATTTAGTGCTATTTTTCTTTTATTAAAGCATATTAAAATAAAAACCATCTCGTGAGCGGGAAATGATAAATTGAATTTCAAATATTTGATTCACAGGTTAATTGAGTTCCGAGCTTGTCACCGAACAAATGACGTCAACGCGTAAGTCAAGGTTTAATCTAAGGTTTATTATAGTTGTAGTTACAGAAGGTGACTGTGACCACACACACGCGCGCACACACACACACACACGGACATGCTCGCAGCATCTGTTCACATTTCCTTTTATTGCATTTGAAGCTTATTTATTGTATACTTTCATCTCAGGAGCCCCCGCACGGAATCAGCCTGACAGAATCTGTCAGGGGTGAGAGAGTATTGCAAGACAGCATGCAATATGTGTGCCGACTTATGTTGGAACCCGAATCGCTGTGGACATATTAGCATACATGTAGCATATGCATGGGATACACGCACGTCGCTCCAATGTGACATTTTGATTGAATCCGTCTCATCCCGGAGCCGGTTCTCGAAAGGATTTATTTCCATGAATAAAAACATCACAGCACACTTTTAAAATGACGTTCACACGTAGGGCTCAAGGATTCTGACAAGTAATCTAATTGTGATTTTTATTTTATTTTATTTTTAAATGCAATTTAACTTGCAATATTTTTTTCAAGGTTTTCTTCAAATATTACATAATATAAACAATATCTGATTTATTTAGTTATGCTAAAATAAGGAAAATTAATTAACCATTCATTAATATGAAATACAGTTTTCTTTTACGCATTCGCTATGCTGCCACAAAATCCGACAAACAAATGTGCCGTAAAATAAATCAATCATGTTCCTTTGTCACGTCAATTTTTCATGTTTGATGAAACAATATATAAACAGCCCTTGACAAAAGTCAGCCATGTTTGTAGTTCCCTTGCATTTGTCGTATCTGTAAAGTGGCCCAGTTGGAAAAAAAAAAAGTCCATCAAAAAAGCTGACTTTTGAATCCAGTTCCATGAATATGAAAGTGAAGCCCTACAAAGACATCTCAGTGTGTGAACACACGTCCTGCTTTTATTAATGACCTGTCTTTGGGTTTTGCTTGCACTACACGAATTTCGCTTTTGCACTTCTGAAGTCTTTTTTTTTTTTTTGTTCTTTCTCCCTCAAAGTTGTTTAATCTGCCCCGTTTACATTCCTTATCTTCCCACTTCTAATTCATACGAGGCAACCTGGCTAATAAGCCCTCGCGTCACGTTCAGGCGCCAGCCCCCGAACGCTTCTGTGAATACGTTGAATCATTTGACGCGCTCCCGGCTTTGATAATCCATCTGAGCTTCTTTAATACCTGTTGTCAGAGAGCACACCTGAGACATGTTGGGACGGGGTATCAAGGGTGCGAATATTTGAGTGAGGAATAGCAATGATGTGGATGATGCCTTGAGCGCAGGAAGGAAAAGTTGCTGGGTAGATTCTTATCTAAAATTAATTACAGATGACACACGGTGGCAGCCTTAAAGGGGACATATTACGGAAAAGTGACTTTTTAATTACTTGTGTACAAACAGTTTTTTTCCTCGAGAGGGCCTGCCTGCATATCAAATGTAAAATTATAGGTCCAAATGACATTTTTTGTCAGCTGCCACTCTGCGACAAGAGTTAACTTGAGAGGGGAAAAAAATTAATTTAATTTTAAATGAAAGCGAACAAAAGCATTACAACAATATATTTGAAAACAAGGTTTATTCATTTCATTTTTTCAAGTTTGGCGGGCCGGATTAAAACGTTTAACGGGCCGCAAGTGGCCCCCGGGCCGCAGTTTGCCCACGCCTGGTCGAATGTAATATATTATGTAACTATATCACCGAAATGTTTGTATATATTCATATTTGCATTTATTTTACTTTGTTTTAGCAAATGATAATCTGAATAAATAAAGATGAAACAAAAACAAATAAGCATTGTTATTATTTGAGATTGATTTGCAGATATGAGCTCTCGTCTGACTTTTCAGCCCCGTCACATCCCCGTTCCGCACCCTCCTCAATTTCCATTCATCGTTTATATGCACCTAATCCTCGTCAAGGTGACTCGATGTCCCACAATGCATCAGGCTTATCTAAGTCATGTTTTTCCTCTCGGCAGACTTTGGCCTAGACCCTTACAATCTGAAATGCTTAACCCTAACGATTTACATGACATCATCCTTCCATGTCTTTCTCTCCTCGTCCTTTTTGTCCTCACGATGCTCGTGTCGTCTCATGTTTGGCTGCGCCTCTTGGGGGGCGGGGCGGCCCAGTCAGGCAGCCAGACACTTGCCACATCGCCTTTCCTCTCACATCGCACATGAGGGGGTGTGGCGTCTGGTGTCAGCTCCGTCTCGCCTCACTCCTTGACACCTGACGCCTCTGTGCGCCCCTCATGCGAGGCGACCTCTCTGCCGAGTCACGCCAGCCTCTGCCGGGGGCGGCAAAGTGGCATTTTCAAGCTCTCCGACCATGTTTTCATGTCCTCGGCTGGTATTAGCAAGCATTTGTAAAATCATTTAGCACGTACTGTTGGTGCAAAAAAAAAAAAAAAAAGCATGCCAAAGTCACTCCCCAATTAACATGCGAGTGAACAATATCGCTCTTTTGGGGGGGAACACAAAAAAGATTGTTATTCATATTTTCACCTTTTTAATGCTTTCAAATTTCATGTGTTGTAGAATGGAGTACGAAATACAGAACGGAATAACAAACCGTATTAGCAAAATATACTGTACATTTTACTAACTGGCTCTTCTATATATTAGTGACTTCATGAACTGCAGTAATATAATGAAAAACCAAAAAAAATAAATGAAGTAAATCCCAGAAGTAAAAAATCAATGTTTTCAGAAAAGCCCTATTTAAATACTCCCTCTTCATGTTTTAGAGCATTTACAATTTTTTTTTTTCTTTAATCAACCATCCATCTGTTCCGATTCTCCTCACGAGGGTCGTGGGCGAGCTGGAGCCTATCCCAGCTATCTTCGGGCCGTAGGCGGAGTAAACCCTGAACTGGTTGCCAGCCAATCAAACCTAGCGACAATTTAGAGTGTTCAATCAACGTAGCATACAACATGCAATGTGGGAGGAAACCAGAGTACCCGGAGAAAACCCACGCAGGCCCGGGGAGAACATGCAAACTCCACACAGGAAAGCCAGAGCCGGAATCAAACCGTGCACCTCTGAACTGTGAGGCGGATGTGCTAACCAGTCATCCGCCGTCTTTAATCACACTTAAATAAAATAATGCAGACACATATTGAGAAAGCAACAGTGTGCCAGTCCCTGTGTTTTCACTGTAAACAGTTTTTTCCCCAAAACTAACTCACAATTTAAATCAATAAACATGCCCAAAGACTCACATAAAAAAAAAAAAATGAACGTACATTCCATTCTGTCGGCGTCAAAAGCAGGATCAAAGAGGATTTGGCATTCAATAGTCTTCAGCAGAAACTATGCTGAGATGTTATTCTTCCAGTTTTCATTCGACAGCGGAATTACACCCAAAGTGAACGGAAGGCCGAACAGCAAACACACACAAATTTTTATTTATTTATTTTTTTTAAAAACAGCCAACTAGTAGGACCGCAAACCCCAAACCTCCTGACGGAAAGGAGTTTACTGTCCAAAAATACAGTAATTATTTGATGATGCATTTATGCTATCTTGTGCGTGAAATAAG
The DNA here is from genome assembly GCF_059441095.1 of Idiotropiscis lumnitzeri. Classification (NCBI taxonomy): domain Eukaryota; kingdom Metazoa; phylum Chordata; class Actinopteri; order Syngnathiformes; family Syngnathidae; genus Idiotropiscis; species Idiotropiscis lumnitzeri. The sequence goes on from NC_142399.1 coordinate 10,166,598, forward strand.
AATGACTTTTTTGATTCATTATTGTTTATCAGATGAACATTTTGAAGAGACAAGCTAGTGCTGAAGCATGAAAAGAGCATAATTTGAGCCCGACCGACCCAAATAGCACGTTTGACTAAAGATCCAATTAAGGATTTTTGACAGCTCTCGCCCACATCACCTCGCCATAGGTGTGAAATCTGCTCCCGTCGTGTTTAAGAAATACAAATTATACAAATACACTCGATAGTTTTCAAGTTAATTATGTGTACCACCGTGACAGCTAAAAACTGTTTTCTCAGCGCGCCAGTAAAATTCGCCGCCGCAGTCATTTCTTACGCGCCGAAAGAGCCGAGATGCATGATGTGTCATTATTGCACTTTTTAAATGTCATTCAAATAAAAATCTATGACTCATGCGTGTTGCCACTCATGAGGAAATACTGAACCTTTTCGTTTAGTATCATAGCAAATATTTAAGTACGTGAGCGATGCTTTATTGTTTTTTTGAATGAATCCGTTAAGCCTCGTCTTTTTTTTTTTTTTATTCTTCGGGTTTGGAACTGAGCTTGAAACACCGTGAATAATTGATGCCACTCAAGTTTCGTATAATTGGCCATATTAATAGTTCAAACTGTGTGTAATATCACGGCTAAGACTAAATTGCTAAATTATGAGTTAGCTGCGTCGTTCCGTAACATTTCAGAAAATAAGCATCCAAATTCTGGATGATTTTTCTCCAAAGTACGCTAAAAGTTAGCTTTTTTTTTTTTTTTTTTTGATGCCCTCATAAAGATCACTCCACTTTCTTGTGGCATCTTGGTGCCAAGCAACTATTGAAATACCATCTTGTGGCATCTCTGATCACTATTCACGGCTGGGCTCAGTTCCAATTCACATTTGGGATGGCGTATAATCGTGCACGTGTATCGAAAGTCGCGGCCTTTGATACGATGCGGGACGGCTTGAAGCTGGCTGCTGCTGCTGCTGCTGTTTTACTTCCTTTCGCCTTTATTGGCGCTCGTTTCTCAATATGTGACTTTATGGGCCATCTTGGCCAACTGGGCCCGCTGTTGTCCCAGCCGTATTTCTCTTAAAGGGATTGAGACATGCAATCACTGAGAAAATATTAGACTGTACTGATTGTAAACTTTTTTTAACAGGCTCTTCAGTGAGACCAGCATTTATCCACTTGTCCGCCCATATTAAAATAAATTCAGCATGTGTCTGGCTTGATAGCTAGAAATATGAGCGTGTACAAGGTAATCCATGCGAAGAATCACGTAAAGTTAAGCGACCTATCACACAGGTGTTGTCTAGCCTACTACATGGTGGTCACTGATTGGCCAAGCAGATTTGTCATCTCATCACTGCATCATTTCTGACGACACAGAGCTGCAAATGGCAAAAATAAGCATGGATGCTAACTTTAGCGTAACCTCATGAATTTATAAATAAAATAAATATAATTTAGCAGGAAATTAGAACACAAACTAAAAGACATATTCAATAGATGCCAGAATCACTGCGGAACAGTGACAGTCTCATATTGAGTTCCAAAGCTAAAGAATAAAAATGTGTTTTCAAACGCGTTTTAAAAGTGGACAGAGAGGGGGCGGGGCTTGCCTAACATCCAATGGGAGGTCACTCCATAGGGAAGGACCGGCAACAGAAAAGGCACCTTATCCAGTTTCCCACTTTACTATTTTAAAGGTAGCATTATCACAAGTGGGGATGCACACAAGATCCAAAATCTGAAAAAATATCTTTTGGGAAATAATCTCAAAATAAATAAAAGCGTCATGTTGTATCATCCTCCAAAGGGAAAAGCACCAATGAGAAAAACAGAGCAGTTCGTGAGGACTTAAAACATCAAACTTCTCGGAAGCTATGACTGAATTTGAAATCCAACATTTAGTCACGACACGAGTCTTCAAATTTCTGATTCGAGGCGACCCGTCGGCGGTGCTTGAATTGAATGTTTTGTCCGATTTCTCTTCTGATTCCCGGCAGTCTTTCGTTTTAGTGTCACGGCCGCTTGTGGATGTCTCTTTAAAGAGCAGCTCTGCTTGACACGCGTATTATTATTCAGGAAACAAGACGGGCATGATGGCTTGTCGTGTTCGGGGAATTTGCTACCCCTGACCTGACAGCGTATAAAAGGACGACACACACACCCCCCCACACACACAAAGCAATGAATTGTGGTGCAACAAGAACGAGCAACACTTGTCAGTTGCGCAACACCTGACATATGCAGCTCTCGACAGCGTCGTCCTCTCGGTAACGTGCCTCGTTGTCATTGAGCAGGCGGAAAGCGTTAATGTGGAAAAATGGACGGCTGTAGCCTCTTAACTTTGCCACATGACGTGGGCCAGACACTCCCACGACAAACTCGGATAAAACTTTTGGATTTGGATTGTGAGCTGCTTCAGTGCGCTTATTATAACGCCTTACCATCTGATGCATCTGGCGATCGAGGAATTTTTTTATTTATTTATTTTCTCCCAGCTGCGGCTGATACGCCCCCTTTAAATCCAGACCGGCTTCATTTCCTGTCTTCCTGCCGCCGTTGGAATTATTTGTCACCGTTACTCCTGCGGCGTCAAAAACATCAAACGTCATCAGCCTTTATCTGACGCTGTTCCTTTTTTTTTTCTTTTTTGCGAGCTAAAAATACCCCGGCGTGCTTTTCAGGTGCATTGGCACCCGTGCTCCTTCTCTTCTCGTCACTTTGGGTGGAATGAAGCAAGCCAAAGGCGGCGTGACTCATTAACGTGACAGAGAGGCCACAGTGACTTGGCAACACAACCCCCCCCCCCCCCCCCCCGCCTCCATCCGATTTGAAATTGGATTGGATACTTCAATGTCAACTGTGAATGTTTGTTTGTTCGAGTTACTTAAATAACACGGAGAAGTCCAGAACAAACTTAAAAGTGATTTATTCTTTGTATTAAGTTCATTTTGTCGTCTTCTTATTTATATTTTGACTGATTTGTGTTAATTAACCTAAAACGAAATTTTCTCCTATAAATGAATCAGCCAAAATATAAGTGATTTATTCTTGTTGCACGAAAGAACATCAACCAAAAAGAAAAAGCTGATTTTTTTTTTTTTGTGATATAAAACAAACAAGACTATGATAAATCATTTCAAAACTTTGTTTACGGTGAATGTAAGCTGAGCAAACAACTGACATAATGTGGTTGCAAAAGTGTGCACCCCCTAATATCAGAGATTGCGGCTCTCTTAAGAGATTCAAACTCATTTTATTCACCGTTTGCAACTCTCATTAGCTCAAAATAAAGTTCAGCTGTTCTAGTAGGCTTTTTTTGTCACCATGTTGTCGACTTGCAGAAGCGAGTAGATTTTGTGCTAACACTGACATTGGTCATTTTTGTTACATTTTTTTTGTTTAAACTTTTGTGTTTACGTTTGATCTCGTGCTGGCAGATATCTGTGACATATCGGATCTTTATCCACATTTGGAAGAGGCCTGATTCCAAACTGACGATAATCCGATTCCATGCGGGGTTTTTTTTTTTTTGGTTCTAATTACGCTGCCATGGCCCGAATGTGCTACAAGATAGCCAAAAATGGGAATTGTGTCACTTGAGCCATGCGCACTCCAAATCCAGCCTAAGACGGTAAAATCTTTGAAAATTGGTTCATGCTGTCTTTCTCAACATGAAATGAGTGAAAAGAGAATATTGTTTTGAGTTCACGACAAACTTAAAAAGCCTTTATTTATTTATTTTATTTATTTTTTTAATCTGGGCTGCCCAGCTGTTTGTGCTGCGATGCCTTCAGACTGCGCTTCTCTGTCGAATCTTCTTGTTTGTGAAGTCATTAATTAAATGCTCAAAGTCGTAATTGTTGGAGGAGACATTGGGCTAATACAAATGTGAGCGTTTTGACGTTGTATCAGTGGTAAATATTATGTTTTAGGTGCTCACAAAACAACAGTTGATTCTCTGTCTTTCTAATATTAATAAGAATTTAATATTTTGTAATGATTTAAAGTTGTTGTTTTTTTATTGTTATTTCGAGGTACAGCAATGTGCTTACAACAACATTTGACTGTGTCAGTTTATTAGCCAGGAGGTAAAAGAAAATACTACTGATTGTACTGATTGAGAATATCCCATCCAATAAACTGACTAATTGTTTTGTCCAATAACAAATAAAGAAAATGCCACTTAAAGCATCATTGCAACCTTCATTTAAATGTACGGCAAATTATCGAGTTGCATTTTACCTGTGACCGGGAATAACACATTTTGTTGGTCTTCATTAGCATATTTGCTATTCCAGTAATTCAAATGTAAGTGGAAGTAATCAAGTAATGCTAATTAATTATTGTGGTTCTTGGATTACAATAAATACAAGCAAAAAAAAAAAAAAGAAAATTCTTAAATTGTCTCCTGTGGCTGTTTTAATTGATGTTCATTTTTGTACAGTACAGTACTGGGCCGGGAGTTTAAAATTAGCACGAGGGATAAACTTTATATGCCTCGCATCAGCTGCAAGCTTGTAACTATGTTTAACGACATTGTCACTGTCAAATAAACAAGTAAACGAATAAATCAATTTCCTCGGTATCACAATTTATTATTTCCAAATATTTCGGTGTTCCAGGTAAGGCGTATGCTAAAATAAAGACAAATGAAACCCGAATTAACATGAACGACAATTTATTTGTATATTTAGTCATTTTTAAGTGTTCATCATGACAACTTCAGAAGATTCTACAAAACAATTGTGGCAAAAATATCAATCAGTAAATCCTAAAACAGATTGCAACAAGAAAGCAAACAAATCTGTGCCTTTATCACTTCAGCTTTCCGTGTTTCATGAAAAAAATGTAAACACATGTCAAGTTCCGCCTACATTGCCATGTCAATTTGAATTTTATTCCTTAAGCGGTAACATTTTGAAAGTAACCCTCCCAGCTGTTGTTGTAAACATGACGGCACACCGTTGTCCTTCCACTGCAAAAACATGACGAGTCAGCGCAGTGAAGCGCTTTCCCGGGACTTCATCAGACCACCGTTGCGGTTCGGCCAAGAGGTGGAGAGCTGTGTGGAGTTTATCTGTCCGACCGTCTGCCTCCCGTTGCTCCCTCCCGCCTTGACGCCGCCACCTCTGGACCCTGGCGCTCTCGCCGCCGCACCCCAATTCCATTTCCCTCCCAATAGCAGCATGACAAATTGAGGCTGCCAGAAGATGATCTATCATTGTCCTACATCTCATCCTCTTCGGGCCCGCGTCCACCCCCCTCCACTCCCCCACCTTTCATTGTTTCTCTTTCCCCTTCTGTCCCCTTTACAGGACATTTCCTCGTTTTTCTTTTCCCACGTCCTAATGGCTCCCTCTTTCTCTCTTTACTATCTTTCTGCCCTTGTCTTTACTCTTCGTTAACCTCGCCCCGCTTTTGTCATTGTCTCCGTTTCTCTTTAGCCTCTCTGTGATATTCCCCCCGCGTTGGGTCGGTTGTGCTCATGCGTCTCAGCCCTTGAAACATAGACGAGTACATCGTGACATCATACATGAGTACACTCTGAGCACCAGCTTTGTCCTGATGCACTTTTTAGTAGCATGGAAAAAATGGCGGAGCAGCGCGCTAGCTTAGTGTAGCGGTTCTCGAACTGGGCTGACAGGCGGGGGGAAAAAGTGTTTGAACGAGTCAATTTGTTATTATCGTCACGGCTGCTTTAATTCGCAGTATTAGGCTAGTTACTAGTAGGACTACATTTCCCATGATTCTTAGACACAGAAGCAGGAAGTAGGCACCTGCTAGCTATACGATGCGGATGAGAACGAGCACGCAAACGAGATTTCTTTTTTAATGTTTTAAGGTGACGCCTACTTCTCTGTCCGATAGACCGCAATGATATTTTCCCGCATTGTAACATTGGAAACGTGTACCCAGAAACGCTCAGCTGAGCATAGCGCTTAGCTAGTAGGACTACAATTCTCGTGCTAGCGAACATGAACTGAAAAGCCAACATACACACGAGGCGCTGTGGTTTACAAGGCATGCAATCAATTTGGGAGAAAATTGAAGGATTTTAATTGGGCCTCATACAGTACCTTTCATTTTCACCTCATCTCCAAATGACCTGGCACATCTGTATGATTTAAAAATCAAATGAGGCCCTTGAGCACAAAGAGTTTGCACGCCTCTGCTTTGGATGAATTATGTTGAGGAAGTTTTAGTTTTCACGCACATTTTAAAGGCATATTTTTTTCCTGAAGTGTTTTAGTTTGTTTTAACTGATATTTACGCCATTCATCCGCCACAGACCACCAAGAGTGCCATTTCCACAGAGCGGGGGGGGGGGATTGAGAACATTGTAATTGCTTTGTCTGATGAATCAATCCAAGGTATGGCTTGATACAGTTGAACGTAAGCACGACAACTAAGTAATAAAAGCCAACGTCTTTTTGTGGTCTGCGGGAGGGCGGAATAATCAAGAGATTGTTTTGTATCCAAAGACTGGTATTAAAAGCTGGCGAGCTTTTTCACTTGATGGATGACGCTTGCTCGCGCTACAATGAATAACCGGCTCCAAGTTAAAGAGCTTTTCAGAAATAATTTGCCTTTTTGTGTAAGTCGCGTTTGGGGATTAAGAAAAAGCGACAGTGTCTGTTGCGAGATTAGCAGGACACCGATGAGCGCCGTCATTAAGGTTCTAACAGAGGTCAGCGTTGTTTTATTTATTTATTTATTTATTTTTTTTTTTTACAGCGTTTCCTAACCTGTGTTAATACTTGTCCAACCTGTGCTCGCAAAGTACAAGAGCTAATTTCATTAATGCGGCTCATTAAGCAGAAGGTCCTCTCCAATTTTGGACTTTATAAACAGAGTGGCTGCATGGAAAATGATAATGGAAGGTGATCAGATTGATGTTTGTGATAATAACGATACTCAGCATTGGAGTGAAAGAGGGAACCCCGTAATCATTTTTATTCACGCAGCCATGTCGTCATTAACTCCACCGAAGCATCATTCTGCCAGATGTGTTTCTCACAATGCCACAGGTCTTGGACACTTGATTGTCAGTTGACAATTAGTTCGAAATACCCACTAGTGCCACCTACAGGGTCGGAGTGGAACAGTGTTGACGTACAAACACGTACATGTTTTTTTTTTTAGTCTTGAAGAAAAAAAAAACTCATTAAAAATTATAATCAAACAATTTTGAGTGGGGATTGGATTTTGGGAAGAACAAACTAATAAAAATGAACAAAAAAGCACTGAAAACTAATTAAAATTCCAAACAAAAAAGCTAGCTCCAATAAAAAAAAAAAAAATCCCAACCTGTTCTATCCCTGAGACAGAAATATTAAGGCAACAATGTGCACTGCATGTATGATTAGTTATTTTAGAAATTTTTGGGTATACCGATCAGACAATGATCTGATTTATTTTTTATTTTTTTCCAAATGTTGCTAAAATGAATCGGACGGGCCTAGCTGTTTTACATTCCCCATGGAGTGGTTCACTGTCTCACTCAAATGTCCCACATTTTTATTCTTCCTCTGTGGATAGAAGCAATAAACTGAGTACCTGTTTTTTGGTTGTACACTTTGTAGGCTCATTATATATAATTTTTTTTGCTTTCTTTCTTCTTCTCTGTGTTGTTTCTTGTTCAATTAGAATATCCTAAAAGAGTCCCTTTCCAAACATTTACGGCTTCAACGCAGCACATATTTGTCTCCCTGCAGCATCACATGACATGCAATCATACCGAAGCCACAATGCTGTCAGGGAGCCGAGTCGCTGAATACGTTTCCCTATTCTCCAATACCGGCTAAAAATATAAAGCCAGTTACGAGGGTAATTGCAAAGCCAACCACTTGGAAAACAAAGACTGAAGCGTTTTTTTTTTCTTTTTTTTTTTCTTTCTCTAATATGTTGCCTAAACCGCAATGCAAAAAAAAAAAAAACATCTTGATAAAATGTTCAATTAAAATGCAGCGCAGCCCCAGTGGGGCGCATCTAAATGTTGCAGGTATGATGTTTGCCCTTTTGTCAGAGTTACACATTCATATGTAGTACAATTAATTATTCGCCATGTGCACATCCATATTCCTAAGATCTTTTGACGTCTCGTTCACTGCTCTATCCTAAGACCTATGAAACGTACAAGTATATATTGTATGTATGCATACATCAATTCCATGTGTGAAAACAAGACCGCTGCAATAAAAGCTGATTATACTTCAAGTGGGTGGTGCTGTATGTTCCGATGTGCCGCTATGGATATGGATGGATTGCATTTACTGGACTTACAGCTGGGAAAATGAAAACGGCCGCTCCTCCATTTTATTTTGATCTCTCCTTCTAAAGCGAAGCCATCATTATCATGCCACCTCTTCTCTCATCAGCTACTTATTTAGCTTAAAGCTAACTGCGCTTTAATGGCTCGCTTTCAACAGTGATTCATGCGCTGCAAAAACACTCCCCCGTGTCCCACCAAAGGGCACAAAATGCTGGCTTCGTCATTCGGTTAGGGAGGGGCGAGCGCAAGACGCTCGCGTCGCTGTCGTCACGGCGGATTTTGTCCCAAATTATTCAATTAGGCTGTTCAGCCGCCAACAACACTTCGGCATTGAAATGTGTCGTTTTGAGAGGAGCGCGAGAACGACTTAGGGGGCCGCGAGGAGAGCGTTTTGTAACGCCATTAACGGCTTTGTTTTGCATGTGGAGTGTTGAAAAGATCCCTCACTGCTTTTTTTTTCTTTTTTTCTTTTTTTTTTTTTTTGCAGAAAACCCCAAAGAGCACTCTTGGTGAGAATCAGCGTAAACGCTAATTTGTTAACGAGCTCAGTAGGAGACGTGCTTTAGCGTCATCCTCTGCCAGGCAATTATCCTACTTGACTTGTGTTGGAGAATTGTTTCCACTGGCTTCTCACGGAAGTTGTTTGTTATGAAGTCGTGACACTTTGGAGTCAGCCAGCCTCGTCTTGAGAAATAAATGTTAGATTGTGCTTTGTTTTGAAATCTCTAAATGTTCTGAAGCTGCCTCACCTCTCGGAGCTGCTCAACGCACATGTGCCTTCTTGATGGCCCAACTATGAAATCACTGTCCATTTTTAAAATCCGCCAATTTTGGCTTTATATGGTTTGTATTATGCTGGACGTTCTATTTACGTGCAGCTTTCTTTCAGCTGGTCACACGAAAAAAACTAATTGCATGAAACAGGCCAGGTAGAAGCCGTAAAATGTCGGTCCAAATTCAGATTCAAATTTAATGAACGGCAATAAGAGAAGGCGCAAAATGGCGCACAGGAAGTCTTAAGATAAGATTTGAACCCAGAAGCTTTCATCTGTGAGGCGGGCGTGCAAACCCGTACAAAACCGTGCTGCATTATGGCAGATGCAAAAGTGCTAAAACAACTGAAGCGACGTTTAGATTTTCTGATTCAGCAGCGGGAGCACTTAGAGTATAGGAGACACGACATGATGACATATATTGTAAATGTTTGTTTACCGTTAGGAAAACACTGTGCACGGACGGGGTGGCCTTGGGCGAGGGCCCGCATGTTCCAAACATGTTATCTCGAACCACTCGGACACAATGCCACCTATACGTGCAATATCAAGTCTTCATTTAGCCCAGCAAACATGTTTTGAGGTTGCGGGAGGGACGTACTAGACGTGCACACTAACTGCTCTTTCAATGTGCTGCCTCAATGTAACGATAACCATCCAGTTATTCGAGTGCGTAAAGTACAAGTTTTGTCACTATTTCAATACGTGCTCTGAAAATGCAAACGTGTGATCCACGTATCTACGCTGTCGGTTACAACTTTTTTGTGATCTAGAAAAGGGACATGGATGGTCCATAAGACCATTTCTGGACCAACTTAAAAATACCCACACTTGTAGCGAATGCAGTTTAAAGAAATAAACGGTAGTCATTTTTCCTACTTACCTGCTAATTTATATTACAACATATGGAAAGCGTTTTGTTACAGCTCCAGCTGTTGTGAAATGCGCAAAATAAATAAAGTTCTATAGTATTGTAGGAAGATTAGGTCTGTGCAGTTAAACGGAATTCAATTAAGATTACGATTATTATACTTAATGGTGACAAATATGGCATAATTGTAAAAAAATAAAAATAATAATCATTATATACAGTATATATTATTATATATAAAACATTTAAAACTAAATTATACTCATTTTACAATTTCGAATACTATACAGGAGTTCAAAATGTGAGCGTTCTATTGAAATACAATTCATATACATTTTTTTTTTTTGGTTTTGTACTTAAAAAAATAATAGAAATCATTTAAATGATCGTGATTTTAATGACTCCTAAAATAATTGCAATTAAAACATTTTTCATAATTGAGCAGGAATGAACAACCTCATTCACTGCTCCAGTTTTTTCTGTACTCATTATTGTTTGTGTGTGCGTCCCTGTTTTAAGGTGTACAGTGGGACCATTAAGGTACTGTCCCAGTGACATGTCGTTCAACCCGTCACAATACTTTTTTTTTTTTTTTTGGACAGCGTATGTACAGTAGTAGCAGTCAGTGCATGCGGGCACGAGCGAGACATTTGAAATCTGTGTGCTTTTTACGTCCAACTCAGTGCAAGCAGATGATAAAAAGTTTAAGGGTCTGCCAGCTGCCACGCTAGTCGTAAAAAAGACATTTGGTGCCTCAGTACAGTCAAAATTTGGACAGCCCCCGACAGAGCGCACACTATAATCACAGCTACAAAAGCCAGCGAGTAAAAAAAAAAAAAAAAAAATCACAAACATTGTTTGGCATTTCGAATAAGGGCCAACAAGAGTGAAATGTTTTGCTGCCCTTTCGGTTTTCCAAACAGATTTCTTCAATCCGTCGTGCGTTCGTAGAGATTTTGACAAGTAAGACTTTCAACCCAAAGCAAAACATTGTTCAACTGAACTGACGTTGTCGTCTTTTCTATTCATTCTCTCAATGGTGCAGTGCGGCCATCAGTAAACTTCAATCTAATAGATTATAGTGTGTTCATGTCCCCTGTGGTCTCTTGCCACTTCTGCCGAAGCTCATAATAGCAGAGTGCACAATAGTGTTATTATGGCTTGCCTGCCTTCGCCTGGAAAGTTCATTTCGAGTCGTGTCCTGGCCAAAGGTCCAATCTGTAGTGGTGTAAAACTGAGCTACTCATCTCACGGCAGCTGCAACTGTAAAGGTGCTCTAAACAGCTACCTATGATTATGTTCTTTCAAAGCATTTCGAGCGTCAATTTTTTTCCCAAATCGGGTTCTTGCACTCTTTAAGTCATATGAGTGAACATTTTCTTATTACTTTACTTTTCTTTTGTTTCTAAATAATTTTGTAACTAGGGGTGAGAATCAATTCAAATTTCCAATTCGATTCGATTTTCGATTCCCACTGATTATTTTCGATTCAATAAGGATTTCACACAGTACCATTTTTCCTATCATATGGAAGGTATTCCATGCTGCAATTAGTGCAAACTTCTTGCCGTAACTTGGTGCATTCCTAAAAATATTAATATTTACTTGAAGAATTGAAGCCAAGGCATTGGCATTAATCATGTAGGTTTTATTTCACGTGACCTGATCAAAACAATAACTACATCTGCCTTCATGCCTGTTGGCGCTGACTTTACTGCTTCCGCCATTTCGTTTGGATGCCCTCGCGTGAAGTCATGTATATTTATGGGGACAAAGACATTATTCAAAGTATCGTTATTTGGTTTTATCAATCGATATTGGGTTATAAAAAGGAAAATTTGATATATTTTTTTGTATTTTTTTCCAAAACCCAGCCCCAGTTGTAACTATTTTAATCACAAATGAGCAATCTTGGGCATGAAATGGGAAAATCTAAATAAACTAGTGTAATTTGACAGCTGGTGATGAAGTGCTGCCTCCGCCAGTGAAAACACCATTGATATTTTTTCTCTTCAGACTCTTTTTAGAAAGCCCTACAGGTGGACGGACTTGGCAGCAGCTCATTTGCAGACAACCCAAAAAAAAAAATAATAATTTCTCGCCGATGATGATTGTGATGCAATTCTTTATCCATTGTGCACTTTGAACAAAAACTGTCAAAACCCATTTGTCAAGACACCGGTGAACTTTTTTTTAAACTGGACTGAAGTCGTTAAAGGAAAATATTGTTTTGGCGCTAAAAAATTCTTTCTTCTTTGACACCGCCAATTACAAATTGTTAGGAAGTCATTCATTTGTACCGGTGTACCAAATAAACACAAAAGGCATCTCTGAGAGGCAAGTGAAAGAGCGTTGATGCTAATTCACGACGGTATGATGTGCTTCCATTCAAGCATGCGGCGAAGCCTGATGGGATTCCTTGAGGAGGGTGTAGAAGGAGAAGGATTATGCGGCTTCGGGCTGCCTAGCAGCGGGCGGTGCTGATGTGGTGGCGGGAAGCCGCACGGATGAAGTGTCAGTCGTCAGCTGTCCGGGTCGCCCTGTACAATCCCCCAGCAGAAGCTTCTTTTCAAGCAGGCCTTTTCAGTCTGCTATTCAAAAAGCCGTAATTGCATCATCTTTCAAGCCTTTTGCCTGCGTCTGACTGCGAGACTGGACCCATTAATCAAACTAATGGAGAAGTAAGTGATTTCAAAATATAGGCTTTGATCATGCACCCGCCATCCGCGCTCTCGCCTCGCTCGGGGAGACCGTCGCCTCCCGGCCACGCTTATCTTTCTATTCTCACCGTCCGAAATGTGCGCACGGGCCTTAGTCAGAGATTAGCGCTTGTATTGGCCTTGTGCAAAGCCGCACAAAACTTTGCTTTTACACCGACGGCCCGCTCTCCATTTTCATTTGGACTCGATTTTTCAGCGTGTAGCACAACGGCCAATTTGAGTATGCGGCTATCGAATAGTCTCTCTCCTTCTTAAAACCAATGCGGCTTATTAACTAGCACGCAGCATGTGCCAAAGCGTCGCGATTCGGACCGACGGTATTGATCCTAAAGAGACAGATTACATTTTTAGTGCTCCTCAGGTGTATTGAAATGTGTGCGCCGGCGATATAAAAAGTGTAAGCGTTACTTGGGGCTGCAAGCAGAGCGCGCTAGCAAATTAGATTCCCTCCCGCAAAGGCATAAATCACTGTTGTGTGAAAACGTCTTAGCATGTTTGACGCAAGCCCCAAATGGTCTGCCAAGAAAACAGCAAGCACTCGCACGAGTGCTTTATTCATTTGGCTAATTTATTGTCGGCAAAGAAAAAAAAAAAAAAAAAAGTGCGCGGTGTTTATTGCAACTTCACGTGCGGCCAAGGCTGTGTTTCAAGAAGCGATGGCTTTGGAGAGGCTTCATACGTGCCACTTCTCAACCTCTTATCAGCATGTTGTCCGGAGGCCAATTGAAGTGAGTGCTGCGTTTTGTCACCTTCCCTGCAGACGTCGTGTTTATCGGAGCCGTTTGGACCTTGCGTCAAAGGCTTTACACTCCCACTCGACACGCTGGCACCTCTCCTGGTCCACCGTGAAAACACGTCTTGTACGTGCAGGGTGACGTCCGCGCTCATCTGCCAGCCTTCTCTCACCCTTCATTTTGTTTCCACTCTGTTATTTTATGTTTTTTTCAACCAACCATGTTCAGGGGTCAATGTGCATCTTCCAAAAATATAACGATTCTGAAAGTTTTTTTTAAATATCAGTTGCTTAACATCTAAATACAGAAGTGTAATAATGTAAAAAGGACAAAATGCTGGTTGTGTTTTTTTTTTTTTTTTTTTTTGAGGGCCACTTAGCCAATAATGAGAGGGTGGGCAGCATTTATGCAAAATGTTTAATATGCTCAAAATAATAACATCATGTAATAATCTTCAAGCTTTAAAACGATTCAAATGACAAGTGGTAAACTTTTGTCCATGATCTGCAAAGTAGGTCAGGATCATGTTCATACCACTGACATGTCTCGTCGAGATACAGATTTCAGTGACATTTGGTGTGAAGCTTTGATATCACCAAAGGACGAATTGATTAACTTTTGATGATCCGGATCATTTTTTGTGACATAGACATCCTCAAAATGTAATGAATAAATTTCGAGCCACTATGGGATTTAATACGGCGTGTTGCTGCGTTTTGACCCAAGGGCGAATTGATTAACCTTTGATGGTGATCTGGATGCGGTTCATATTTAAAATGGGCTGATGTAAAAAAAATAATATAAAGTTACCAAAGAGGATTGATGTAGCTTTGCGATGAACTGAGGCCGAGTTGATGAACTTTTGATCAAGACGAGTTTTACGGATAGACAAGGTCGTGACCGAGTTATAACAACATTTTTTCTCAATATTGGACCACATTAGATTGTGACGGTGTACCTAATAAAATGTCTGACGAAGGCACACAGCATTTCACCCCTTGTACTCCCCCGCGTGACTTTTGGACTCACTTTGAAGTGTGGCCGGGATCGTTTTAAGTTTGCAAAGTACAACAAAAACATTAACGCCACGCAGCTGATTGCCACCTTTCGCCCTGCGGCCAATGGCACAGTTACGTGGAAAATTACGCCTGAGGCTTAATAACCCCTCCATTAGCGGAATGGTCGATTCTCCGTGCTCTTGCTCCAAGGTTACTTATGGAATGTCGCAAACTTGAAACTGCGTTCCTTAATGCACAAAGCTAATCCCCCTCTGCCGGAGATATTTTACAGAATAAATGAGTGACATTTCTCAACTAGCGCATACCGCGGCTGCCATTACAGTTTGTCTGCGCCTACTTGTGGCAGTTTTCCTGAATGGGAATGTTTTCCTGTCAACTCCTCTGAGATCACAACCCCCACCCTGAGTAGCAAAGACGCCCGCAGCGTTTACATACATTGTATTTCCCTCAAGCTCAGTTGTCGCAAAGCCGATCATTTTAAAAGCCACACCGGTAATTTGATGTCAGACGTGACGGCCTTTTCACACGCCTTCCGAGTGTTATAATGTCATCGTGCAACCTTTTCTCGTGCCTTCAAACAATTCTCAGTTCTCCGAAAGACGCTGTGGTGAAAGGGCATAACAGGAAATTGTAAAGGAGGAGTATTTGGTTCAAGAAGTTGATCTCGTGTCCTCGTGCTTTCCTTCCCAGAATCTTGGCTGCAGTTTCGAAAGTGATGACCAGATCACCCGCAGCCAAATTGCGCCTTTTATGGAAGAAATGAATGTTCAATTAGGCTTTTCATCCTGGAAAAAGATGCGCCGCGGTAGAATCTGTACAAGCTTGTGCAGAAAAACTGTACATCTCTTTTGCATGGCAAGTCATTTGTCTTCTAAAAGCAGACTGAATACACATCTTGGGCCCAATCCCATGATTTTGTCTTCCTCCTCTTCCTTTAATTTATTTGGGCAGATGAAGACAAAGCAATCCCCCTGTCATTGTCGCAAAGTGTAAAACATCCGATAAAACCACACGTGTCACGACTCTGAAACACAAATACATTACTGACATGTATGTGTTTCTGCAGCCGTAATTTGTTGCTGAGGGGTTGGGCTCTCCCTTCGTGCTGTAGGGCCATGAACCCATTGTTTGAGACCTTACCTGGAACGTTTACGGAGAATTGGGACACGACTAGTTTGTCGTGAACGCGCATTTCAAGGAGGAAGGTACAAGACGAGACATAATGGGTTCAATGAGATCGCGCCTTGTAAATTTGATCGAAGGGAATTTCGCAGCGATAATGGAACTCGTATAGTGGACCTTCAGAAAAAAACCCGAATCCATTCTTTCTTATTTTTTGTGCGAAGAAAATCTTGTTTCTCCACAAATGAAAGTTGTTAGCGAGTGTCTTAATAAAATGTAAGTGACAAGGTCAGGCAGCACGGCGGGCTAGAGATTGTAGGTACGATAACTCGAGCTGCACTGAGATACGTTGGCGACGGAGATTAGCATTAGCACTTTGATCACTGTGCTACAGACACGGGTCAGCACACTAATTGACAAGTGTGAATTGTAGTGGATGAAGTGCTGCCTCCGTGAGTGTTAATATCTTTTTTTAATCTTTATGGACACTTGCTTTCTGTGGGCTCACTTTCACAAGCAAAGTCCGTAGTAGCCCAGCAGTATATGGGGTGCCGTGAACTGTTGCATGAGACTGCCTCGCCCCCTCAAAACGGCCTAATTTCAAGAAGATGAAAAAGTGTGACATGGTTCTTAGTCCCTTGGGGTATTTGGATGAAAACCCTTTTATAGAAATGATATTAGGACAAATGCATAACTGCAAAATCTGTCTGTTAATATTATTTCAATCCGCCTGATTATGGCATCACAATTTGGCCAAAATCGGGATTGCTCTAAGAAACATATACTGCCCCCTCAAAAAAAAAAATGAACTGCACACGGTTGTATCATTTCACACATGATGGGTGGGCTGGCATTCCAGAGTCTAAATATATACGGCACGTCCTCCCCGTTAAAACCTGAAGACAAAGTGTGCAGCGTTGTGCAGAATGTCAGTCAGATGTGAGCCAGTGGGCCTTCTTCTGAGATCATGCATGATGGAAGCGAGGCATCGACGGGGGCCTCATCAGCCATGTTTGTCATGTCGGGGCGTGACATTTGGGTGATTGAGAAGCCGCTCCAAGTCTAATGTGATGCTAATGTGTCAGCCCGCCGCACGCGTCCCGGCATATCAAAGCCAAAGTCTATTTCTGGCGGCAAACAAAACGGAGCAGTCGCGTCTTTGCGTCGTTCTCTTCGAAACGAGGTGAAGAGGTCACCTCGTACATTTTGTCGCCGTTTCATTCTTTTCAGAAGGATTTGACGTATTTCAGCGTTCTTTTTTGGGCAAGCTCTCCCACCCCACTATGTGACTTGTTACATATTTATGTTCCCAAATAAAACGTGTCTTAACGCTCTCTGAATGTGTTTCCAGTGTGTTAGCGGGAAGTTGTATGCGTCATTAAAAGATAAGAACTGTACAAAGTGCTTTCACGGGCTTTTCTCACCTGAAATCACTCGACTGGCGCCGGTAATGGCGGCGTGCATTATTCAGATGCTTTTCAAGAGCATTCTTTTGACCATGGGTTCTCCTTCCTAGCGGCCAGACACATTAAAATATATTAAAATGGCCGACTTGGTTTTAATGGAGTGCTCCTTCTTTGTTTGAACTTGTTTATTCCTTAACCAGTCCTGGTTTACAGTGCCAAGAAAGATCTTAAAAGCGATAAATCATCTTAAATTACAATTGAGACGTAATTAAAGCTGACTGCACCTTGCACCTCGTTTTCATGGCAAATTGTCAACATTAGTAAGAAACTTTGATGTCATGCACGCAAAAAAAAAAAAAGTCTTCACAATTTGGTGTTTCCCATCAGTCTAAGATACTTCCTGCTTCAGACGTATCTCATTTGGGAGGATTCCTTTTGTCGGAGTTTGTTGAAGTAACAGTTTAAAATGACCAAAATGGATGGCAAATTTAGGAATGAGCCCTAAAGACTCCTTCTTTTTTTTTTTTGGTGCATCCTGTTACAATAAAGGTTTATAATGCATCTAATTTTCTTGCGAAACCAATTTCTTGCACTGCTACAACTGAGTGAGTTTTGGTGGGCCTGTGTTCCAGAATCCTAAAATTAATTTTCACCAGGACACATCCTTGAAAAAAATGGTGAAGCTCATGTTCAAGACCCTCAAAAAACACAATTAATTTGACAAATAAATATAAGAAACAAAGCAATGTACTTTTGTTGCATTTGGAACGCTCATTTATTCAGCTGCTTTGGAAACAACTCATTCTTTCTGGCATCAATTACCTTTCTCCTGTGAATTAATTAAAAACAGTATTATTTGAATGATTGAAAAAAATGTTTAGTCCTATCGTATAACTATAATCACACTAGATTAAATAAAAAAAATAAATAAAGAATTTGGTACGCTCACCTGTTTCTTCTTCGTTAATTGTTCCCATTCATTACCATCTATCAGCCCGGCAATTGAAGTTGATCGTCAAATATTTTCAAGCTAAATTTCCCCCGCGTAAAAGTGTTGAATTTGTGCTCAGCGCCTCCCCAAGGGAATCCTTCAGAAATGCTAATTCAGCGTCTGCTACGACGCTCCGCTACGTGTGATGTTTAAATCTTTGTGCAAACGCTCGCAGCGCTCGATGCTCCACACATTTTATGTCGTAATATCAGCTGAACAAAAAATGTAGAGTAATAGAAGCTATCGCATTCCTGTAATCACGTAAGTGTGTATCCACCACTTGACTGAAGCGGTCACTTAACGAGTCTCGCTCTTGATCGCGCTGTTTGCTTCTTTCTCATGTGAATATCAATTAATATTTGAAATTGAACATACAAGAAGCTCACCAAGAAAAGTGAGCATTTTGACTACCATGGGACACGTGGGGGAAGCTAACAACTTCGCGAGAGAAGCTAGCAGCTTTAACGCCACGAGATACTGACGGAAGCTAACGATATTCCTTAGGATGCTAGCCGCTTTCTCCACAAGTGATGCCTTCATGAATACTGAGAGAAGCTAGCAAGTATGATGGCAGATGGGAGTCATGATTTGTTTTTAATGCGCTACTCATTTAGTATCACCTTCATTAAGGAGATGAGACAACGCCTGGCCTTGACTAAAGGTGAGGACACATTTGTTCAGGTGCTTAGTTTCATTTTTCCTTACCATCCGGTATTAGTATGACGGATATATGACCGGCACTAATTGTTATGCTAATAAGTTACACATTCATGTGTCATTGATTAGGTTATTGCTATTTGAAGAACGCCATTATAAATGTTCAACACACCTCATGAGTTCAATACAGTGGAAATGTTTGTCATAAAAGTTTAACTTTTCGAACAATATTTTGTGTGGGACATTTGGGACTTGATTGAGACTTTATTTTATATTGTTTACATTTTATTAACTTGCCTGAGAGAAGCTAGTGAGATGTTAAGAGCAGCTAGCAAATAGGAAGCTAACAAGATGCTAAGAGCAGCTAGCAAATAGGAAGCTAACAAGATGCTAGCAGTTTTAGCTCTGTGGCATAGCTGTAGAAAGCAAAAGAAAACCAGGACGGACTGAGGTGCATGTATGCCACTACAAATTCATGTTGCGTAAAAATGTTGTCGTCCTGGGATCTTAAGCTATCGTCACACGCGCTTGACATGGGAGACAGGTGATGTGGTATCTGTGCGTACTGTGTTGGAGAATTGTTCAGAGATGTTTGGTCCTGATATTTGGTCAGACCTGTGAGAAAAGTCCAGATTGTTGGTGGAGATTGTTTCGCGTACTTTGTTGATCCCAAGTGCTCAGCTTCTTGTAAGAGCTCATTTTTTTTTTCCTAGCCATGTGTGGGATTTGTCACGTTCCACAAAATCGGTTAAGTTGTTAAAAATCATTGTGTGTTCTCCGTTTAAAGAGTGCTTTTCACAGCTTCTTGTGGATTGCTGTGATACTCCGTGACACATTTCAGCCCACTGTTCGTTTCCCCCCTCGGCTTTCAAAGTGAACGTCGAAGGGAATTTACAGCAAATTATTCTCCCGAATATTTTCCCCACTGACGAAACGCAACCATCTGGAGCGCATCCAAACACCCCCACTTGCCTCCCCCACCATCGCCACCTGTTTCCACGTACACCGCTGCACTTTCTCTCAACCCCTTCTTGGTTTGCCTTCCCTTTTCAAATTAGAGTTGGCGTTTCCCGGGCCCGCCTTTGTGCTGTGGCGACCGCATCAGAACACGCCCGGGGGCTTCTTTTGCCGACTGGAGATTTTGCTATCCACGGCAAGAAATATTCCTCAGCTGTCACTCCAGGCTCTCCTGTCTCATAGAGCGCGTTGCTCTCCGGAGTGTCACGCTTGCGTCATCCTTTACCTTTTTCAGCGCCGCACAAAGCCAAAATTACTCAGCCTGGCTTGTTGACAGCGTTTAAGCTCCTGAGTGGATTTCCAGAGATGTTTGTGTGATACGCTGGAACCGAGGGGGCTGGAGAGAACGCGCTTGGCTCCAAATTCGATTAGGAAAATGCTGATTAGACACATTATAACGCGGAGGAATTGTTTCCATCCAGATGCCTTTTGTCTTCTAAGTGCTGCTTGTTTAGAATCTTAATGAGTAACCTACTTTATCATCATACTCTTCATGTCACCTCATTGCCAGATCGCCTTGTATTGTTACAAAGCTATGGATGGATTATGGATGGTAATGCTGTTATTGTGGCTTATTCTGGTGACAGGAGCTGCGGTGGAATTATTCTTCCTTATGACGCATCTTGTTGATGAAGTACTGTAATTTCAAAAACATTTTTAAAAAAGGTATAATAAATAAAAAGCTCTTGTTCTTGCTGGAATAAGAAGTCAAAACTCATTTTTCAATGGACGTGGATTGTTTTACGATGTTCAAATGAGAGCCTTGCTGACTTTGACCGGTATTCCACACCAAAAGATTTTAAATTTTAATTAGCACATGACCGCTTCAGCAATCCGATGTTCAGATTTGTTCGGTACGAACCATCGTTGTAGTTCAAAGCAAGAAGCCGACCAACTGTCCTGGAACATTTCATTGATTATAATCTGATTCTGAAACATTTCCCGTTAAAGACAACTGTTTTTGTCAACACAAAATGGCAGAGGCAGCTGTGGTGTTCTGTTCACATTCAAATTTTACCACAGTACATAAACCAAAATATTTTCCTTACCACCCGCAGTCAGCGCAACTTTTGATGGACTTTCTTCTTCAGGCTTTATAAATCACAAATAATCCTGTAAGGACTCATATTGACATTTGATCTAAGATTGCGATGCTGCAGCTGCAGCCAAACATCAAAATTATCGGAACATATTGTCGTAGAGGTGTGGGCAAACTTTTTGATTGGCGGGCAACAATGGGTTGTAAAATTTGACAGAGCAGCCGGACCAGGAGCAGATGGATGGAGTGTTTTGGTCACCTCAACTCGTCTAATTTTAAATGAAAGTGAACAAAAGCATTCCAACAATATATATGTCTTTGAAAAACCACAGTATTTAGAAAATAAATGTAATAAAATACATTTATTTATTATTATTAAATTTTTTTCAAGTTCGGCGGGCCGGATTAGAACGTTTAAGGGCCGCGTGTGGCTGTTGTTTGAGATCAGTGATGAAAGTCGTCTTCATCTCCAATAAACGTAAGATGGACGTGCCGTATCTACGAAATATTCAACGTCGTCTTACGACTGGAGAAGCGCGCCGAACTTGTACTGTTTATCGATATCAATACTTGTACTCGATCACCCTTCTTCGGTTCATCATTTCTGATTAATCTCCTTAAACACCGCTTGGATTCTTGTTCAATAGGTCAGGGCAACAACTATCGATTTTGGTTAAGGTAGTCGTCACACAAGTGTGTGCGGTATTTTGATTTTTCTTTTTTTCGTGGCCTCAGCGAGAATCTGCTGTGTCTGTTTTATTGCTGAAAAAAAATATATTTATCCAGCTAAGCATTCGGAATGTTTCTTTGCAAGTGGGTTTGTTTAGAAGAATGCGCCCACTCATCTGTCTGCGTTTTGTTTCTTCTAATCTACTACTACTACGTCGACTAAAGTGTCCCTACGGCTTTTTTTTTTACTTCAAAGTCTTGCAGCCTACGCTCTTCCTCCTTCTCTCTTTGTTCACGCACGCACAGTCGCTCTCAATGACACGCATTTCGATGACCTTCAGCCGTGTTATGCCGTGCTTGAAGGTTGTGCCTCTTCCTTGCAGCGGCTCCCTATACATCGGAACTTCATCTCGGAAGATGTCTCAAATTTGTATGAAAGTGGTAAATATGTTACTCAAGTGTATGGGCAACACGTCTCGCTCGATGTTTTGGCTGCACCCCATTAGAATTTCAAAGCAGTTGTGCGCAATTAGGCCCCGAGATGTGGCGTCTGAAGCGTGGAGGTAAATATTGCTTTTGGACTCCGATGGACGTCGTTCGGCTTGATGAAATCTGGAAATGAGAGGGGCATTAAAATCTAAGCGTGACTGTTCTGAGGTTTGGAGATAAGATTAGTGGCTCGCGGTGCTTTGACTCACGCCGGCTGTTATCGACGAGCATTACGTGGTGTTGATGGGCATAAACTGTTGTTGCTTCCGTGGGATTGCTTTTTCAGATTAGTGTTTCGGAGGTGGGGTTGGTTGTTTTTGGGCTCTTTTCCCTCTGCCTTTAGACACATTCTTCATATTTTCCTCAAACTTTCTAAGCCACGCATCCTCTTATCCTTTGACAAGAGGAAAGCCAAAATAACCTGATTTCACAAATCCAAAGCACTCAGCATTTTCTACGCCACGGCATTTGTTGGGTTGGCAAGCACTCGATGTGCTTCACAATTAAAATAAAATGAAAAATTGTTGAAGACATTTAAAAGCAAAGAAAGGACATAAAATGTACCTTACTGAAAATTACAACAGCAAAAAAAAAAAAAACGTTCATAACGTTAACGTGCAGCATAACAGTGAAATGCTGCTTCACCTTGTTTGCGTTGACCTCTGGTTGTCCATTAATTTACCTGAGACTGCTGACCTAAGTGCCCTCCTGGGTTTATAATCCTTTAAAATTGAATGAAAACAAGCTTATGATTTATAGACTAGTAGCAGAACTTTCAGGTCTATTCTACGGCTGACTTTAGATCTTTAGAAGGCTTTAGGACGGGACTAGTATGTGGTGGTCTCTTTGTTCTGTTAAAAACCTGAAATGCGGCTTTTTGATGGGGTCCAGTCAGAAGACCATTACGATAATCAAGTCTACTGGGGATGAAAACATGGATGACCTTCGCTTGGTCTGCGTGGAAAATGCAACCCTTCTCTCTGCATTTGTTTTGTGACTACTACCGTTTCCTAACATCAATCCTCTGCACTTTATTGCCCAAGACAATGACCACACTTTCGTTTTGGTTTAGTTTTCAGTTTAGTAGACTTTTACGTGCTTGCTTTCAAGTAAAACAAACACACACACACACACACACACACACACGTACATTGGCGTTCATTTATCATGCTGAAACATCACATCCTTACGTACTGAAAGATGTCAGCGGAATCTGTGCTCGAGCTTCAATACACGACACTCATTGATCCAGCCAGGTGATTAATGTGCGAGCCCCCGATGCCCGCGTTAAGCCGCTTCTCAAGAGAATTTAGACGATCATGTAGCAGAGTAATAGATAAGAAAGCATTCCGATTTGGCGGATTACACTGTAACCGCTTTGAAATGAGGCTTGCACAATATCGCGTTTTAATGCCATCATTCAAAGAAAAAACAAGTACCCAGCAGAGAAAAGTGGATTGATCTTTTGGCCCATGTGTCACAAAAAGCCAAAGAAGAAGCAAACAAGCCCGAGTTAATCATTTGCTGCCTGCTGAACTGCTTTGTCGCGAGGTACCTTAAAGTTTCCCCTGGCAAAAAAAAAAGCGAGCGATTTTAATGCTAATCGCTGTGGCCTTATGGCCCGTCAGCCCCTCTCTATATTCCAGGTGGTCTTGAATTACAAACGAAGCTACGAGGCTTCCTGAGGCTTGACTGACATTGAAAGACCTCCGCCGATCGCTCACAGGGATGTTAAAAGCTCCCCTCTCTTAACCCGTCTCCTCATCTCTTCTGCAGGCTGTGGAGACCAACCTGGCGTCCAAGGACAGTCACTGGGTCTATGCCAACGAGGTGAGTCCGAACACAGCTGCGGGTTTTGGTCATTTCTTTGCTGCTTGCACAGCGAGACCTGTGCTTGATATTGCGCAACAGCCGTTCTTTTTTTATCTCGTGATGTCAGCATGTTCTGAACTGACATCAAGGCAAATAGCTCCTCTAAAGTGGACATAACAGCGCAACAGTCAACTGGGCTTTTAGCGTTTTTTTTTGTTTTTTTTTAAACTCCCTCTGTATGTTTCCAATTATTCTAAAAAGCAAATGGATGGAAGCGAATAAAAGGGTTGCTCCCAGTTGACCTGCCAGAGAATTAGCATTTCAGTTCCCAGTAGGAAGCTGGCTGTCCGGAATAACACACACACACACACACACACACGCAGATTGGCGTCCATTTATCATGCTGAAACATCATATCCGAAAGTCCTGAAACATGCCATTGCAATCAGTGCTCAAACCTCAATAGATGAATGATTAATGAGTAGCAAATTTTCATTTTTACACCAGAAACCTCATCGCTCAAAAATACATTTCATGTTATTTTTACAAGACACTGATCACGTTAATGAATTCTCACAATCGTCAGGAAACGACATACTGTACATATCAATTTGCATGATTTCGTTTTGAATAAATCTCCGCCAGTGTTCACATTTCTATAACATCCCATGAAAATCACCATGTCCAATCCAAACTCCTGCGGTCCGTAGTGACACCAGTCTTAAATGAGCCATGCTTTTGGATGTCAGAGGAAGCCAGAGGCTCGATTCAAAGCCACAACCTCCTAGCTGTTCAGCGCACTTGCTGACCACTCCTGCACCGCACTTCTCAGCCTTCATCATTCCAAGCAGAATATTGCTGCCCGGTGGAGTTTTGCCAAAGGGGAAGTCCCTAATTGATGACCCGTAGTTCAGTTCCCATAGATCAGTGATAAACTGGTGATCCATTTTTGGTGGCTCGCAGACAGCTCGTAAAAACTTTTATGTATTCTTAGTTTTCTGCTACAGGACAGAGGCGAACCGACGTCCCACTTGAAGATAATTAAGTAGGCGGAGCGACGGGAAGTGTAGCATGCCTAGCGCTTTAGCCACTAGCTTAATCTAGCACACGTCTTTTTTTTTTAAAGCAGCTTTTGACAACATAGTAAACTGTACTAAACAACGATTATTTTTAAATGTTCTTTACTGTTTTCTCTTTACATTTCTAAAAAAAGGGTTGAGACCATGTGACAAAAGCTCCACTGCCATTTTCCGTACTTTTAGACAAACGACAGAATTGGCTTGGCAACCACAATTTTGCCTTAATTGCCTGATGATGCAATTCCTCACTGATCAGTTCCACACAATTGCCCTGAAACTTAACAATCCACGAATCGTCCCAAGTTTTCAAGCTCGCCGCCATTCTTTTTCGGAATGCGGCATTTCACGGCGCTTCGCGATGCAAAGTGATCGTCTTGTTGCAGTTGAATGTCATTTAGTTCAGGTGACAAATCGTTAATATTGATTAGTGAAGGTTAATGAGGCATTTGGTATCGCTGCACCTGTAGTCCAAATGGCCTCACCTAACATTTGTGTGTGCGTGTTTTTTTTTTTTTTTTTTTTTTCATTTTAATAACTACCTTTGCGGTTGGTTTTGAATCTGTTCACCCAAGCTTGTGGGTAAAATATTGCTCCACATGGGCTAAAGAGGCCTTGAGCGCTCTGAAAAGTCTTTCTGTCTACCGCTTTTAATTTATATTATTGGTTTTGTATGCCTCACAAAGCAGCACAGGAAAGGCTTTTGCAGTCTGAGCCTGTTTGATAAGTGACAGGCTATAATTTTTAATTTGAAGCCGTCTTCATAGTCGAGCTGCTGCATTCCTTTAAGTCTTTTATTACAGTCTCGGAGAAATTATGTATGAGCTAATTTTGCACTCAGCTCCCTTCGACTAATACGATGTCATATCAACAGTGTGCCTTTTGCCAGTTTTTACAATTTGCCTTTTGTTGGGCTCTTTTCCAAAAGGCGATCTTCGCTAACCACTCAGACATAATTCTCAAGACTATAAAACAAGTTATCGTTCTTCTTTCCTTGATCCTTTTATCCTTTTTATTATTCAAAGTAAACTGTCCATGAAGCTGATGTTCACCTTGAAATGAGGACAATGCACACTTGTTGTCCTTCGGAGCTCGTGTGGGAAGTCATTTTGAAATACAATTAGGGCCACTTACGGGAAGAGGTTCGCTTAAACGATGGTGTTTTTGTTTTGGATTTTACCTCTTCGGGCGCTTCAATGTAAACACGATCCGAGCGTGAATTTATTTTAAAAACAACGCGTGCGATATTTGCTTCTCAACAGGACGGGAGGAGATATGATGAGGAGCTGATTAGTTTTCATTAGCCCCAAATTTGTTTTCTCAGAACTGCCTGAGCACAGCTGTGCGGGGAGGTATTAAGGACGGACGGCGAGTCGGAATAATCAATGACGAAAATATGTATTTGTGTTTAGAATTGCGTATCCTTGGTTTAGAGTTTTATAGTTATGCTCGTGGAACTGCATAGACGGACAAATTGCATTATTTGTATTTGAATGGAGAGACGGATGTTTACATTGTGTGTATATAAATGGACAGACTGATTCCCGGAAGCCTATTTTCGGAAGCAGGGCACGTCCACTCGACATAAAAAAACGGCGCAGCTTCATTTTAATGCTGGGGCAAGTCGAGTTTGTGTCTGGGAAGTTGTCAGATTGCACCGTATCTCGCCGACCAGAGGTGTTTGCTGCCAATTTGGTGGCAGAAAGTAGACAAGACTTTAGACCATGACAAACCAGGTCTAAGTCGCGGCGCGAGGGGTGCCATGTAATAATAATAATAATAATGCCTTTATTAGTCCCACAATGGGGAAATTCGAGATTCGAACACAGGCCTCCTGGGGAGACTGGGTCCTGAACGCGGCGCCTTAGACCACTCGGCCATCCTGGCATTTTGGTGAGTTTAATCGAGCCTTGGGTACGTATGTGTGGAGGATGTCATCATCACGCTCATAAATATGACATCATGAGGCTGAATCATCGTAGAAATCAATTCATTGAAGGCATTATTATTATTAGTAACATCGTCATCATCATCTGATGACCAGGTGACCCACCTGCGCTGAGTTTAAAGGGAACGAGAAGAGCCGTTTCGATTAGCCAGGAATCAAGTTGGTTTTGTTCACTCCCACAGCGGTGGAAATGCCAATTCCGTAAATGTTTGCATGAAAATGGAGAAATATTAATTTGCCATTGTGTGTGTATGTGAAAGGACAAATTATCTTGTTTGATCTTCACTGTCAAAACTAATTTAGGGTTGTGTTTCCTGTTTAATCCCAATTATACATTAAAGTGAGTCATGAAAAAAAAATCATCAGAATCCATTGAATGTATTTTTAAAAGCCTTTCGGGAGAGGAAGAAAAAAAAACCATGACCTTCTCTACTTGTGCTTGCGGACCTTAGTTCAAATTAAACATAGTCGTGTTTTATCGCTGGATCCTGCAGGGATATAAATAATTGTACACGTCTCTGGCGTCTGCATGCTCCCTGCTCATAACTCAATCATGACATTCATTTCGAATGCATGATCTGGAGAGCCACAAGTGACGAAGCCAAAATCCCAGACGCCCCCGTACTCCCAAAGGGGAGGCCTCTCACATTTCATTTAAGGCCAGCTCCACTGGAGGATATGTTAATCTGCCACCGGCCACGAGCAAAGAATGTTGATTTTTTTTTTTTTTCCAAAGAGAATCTAGAGAGCACTGATTTGTGATGATGATGACTGGACGACTGGTTCGCACGTCCGCCTCACAGTGCAGAGGTCGTGGGTTCGATTCCGTCTCCAGCCTTCCTGTGTAGTTTGCATGTTCTCGCTGTGCCTGCATGGCTTTTCTCCGGGTAGTCCGGATTCCTCCCACATTCCAAATATATGCATGATAGGGTTATTGGTCGCTCGAAATTGCCCCTAGGTATGAATGTGAGAGCGAGTGATTGTTTGTCTTTGTGTGCCCTGTGATTGGCTGGCAACGAGTTCAGGTACCCTACTACGGCGCGAAGACAGCTGGGATAGGCTCCAGCACCCCTGCGGCCCTCGTGAGGAGAAGCGACTTGGATAATGGATGGATGGATAGACGCACCAAAGAAAAGAAAAAAAGTCGGCCGCACCAGTGCAAAAAGTTGCTCTTGAGTTCACCGCACTGACACTGATGCATATGGAGATAATGTATCAAATAACCTCCTATAAAGAGGTCATGTGTCAAACTGGGCAAGTGTGGCTGCCTTTAATGGGTTTTTGTGTTCCGAGGCAAAAGTTTCTTTGAGGCTCGGGAGAGCAGGCAAACTCATTGGACAACACAAAGTCATTTAAGAAAAGAAGAGAAGCTCCTAAATTGGATATTAAGAGTCGCCGCGCGACTCGAGACGAGCGCATCAACGGCGGGAATGAGAGGCGGCCGAGCCTCCCGCTGACCCGGCCCGGCCGAAAGCAGCGTGCAGACGCGGGCGCACGCCTGTTGTGGCGTGTGAAATTCAGATGGATTGCACATCCACAACGGAGTTGGAAGTTGTTGTGTTGTTTTTCCTCTCAAAAAGCGGGACACTGACACTCGACAACGCGTGATGGATGAGGTGGCCGCGCCCGCTGTGACAGACAGAGTTGAGGAGGAGAGTCGAGAGATGATTGATGTCCTCGGGTAACGTGGCGTCACGTAATTGAAACCCCACCGACGGTTATCTTGGTCACGTTAGACATTAGACCGATTTTAAAGATGCGCACTCACTGGAT
Organism: Idiotropiscis lumnitzeri; assembly: GCF_059441095.1. Classification (NCBI taxonomy): domain Eukaryota; kingdom Metazoa; phylum Chordata; class Actinopteri; order Syngnathiformes; family Syngnathidae; genus Idiotropiscis; species Idiotropiscis lumnitzeri. The sequence goes on from NC_142399.1 coordinate 10,194,980, forward strand.
ACAGTGTTGGATACACGGGCGTGGTATTTAATGCAAAAGCCAAGCGGTAGTGTGTACATCCTACAACAATGTTATTACAGTTCACAAACATTTACGATAGTTAACAAGCATTTATGAAATAACTAACGAACAAAAACGCTTAAAAAAAAAAAGAATTGTAAGTACTTTTTGCATTTATAAAAAAAAAATAATAATTACAGCCAAAATGTCTGTGTCAAATATCATACATGTGCTTTTGTCATTCTTTTTAAAAGTTTTATTTTGGTATTGCTGTGCACCCATACAGAATAAACAAGGTTAAACAGTAGTTTGAGAATTTACTTTATTTTTCAATACTTCATGACCTTTTCTTATCTTGCACTCGACTAATACTCCATATTTAAAAAAAACAAATGGACAAAAAAAAAACTAATTTAAAAATGAATTAAAATGAAGCATTTTCGATGAAAGAAATAATAAACACTTACAATCCTGGTCTAAAAATGAATCAAAATTAACTGGAATAAACAAAACAATTATCCTGAAAAATCGCTAACAATTAGAACCCTCTTGGCCAGTCACAGACACTGCACGCCACAACTCACATTTAGATTCACATCAAGGTTAGAATACCTTTGAGATTTATTTAATTGGCTTTAATTTTGTTTTGTCTTTTGTTTTTAAATACAAATTTTTCTAAAATTTGTTTTTTTTCACCAAAAAGGCTTTGGCTTAGTTTAATTTTTGTTCATTTAAGCATGAGTTTAATTTTTCCCAATCTATAGTATCTGTCAAGTGTATAAAAAAAAGTATGTATTGTGTAATAAACACATAAATACTCAAATAAATATTAAATGAAATAAACACTGAAAGCCTTACGTTTTAGTTACATTTATGTGAACGTAAGATGTAGTTTATTAACGAAAAAAAATTGTTTTTAACGTAGTTAGTTTTTGTTGACTGTAATAAGCTTGATTGCCCGATAATCACACAGGCTCATCGAGCTCATGCGAGCTCCACACTGAAAGGTCACAGCAACGGGTGAACCTTTCCCTCAATGCATACCTCTCCGACAGTGTCATCGTTCTCCTCGTAAAAGCAAAATATGTTCAAGCTCTCTGATTTTAGCCTAACGGTGGTGCCATGCATCGCACGTCTTCCTCACAGGCGCTTGCGTCAGTTCTGATTGAGTACTCCGGCTTCCTTCAACAATCCCAAAGAATGCAGATTCCGTTCATGGAAGACTCTAAATTGTCTATAAGCGTGCTATACAAAATTGATTCATCGTTGGCGTTTGGTAATCAGAGTTTGTGCTAGTGTAGCTAATACTTTGTCTGATCTTTTTCAGGTGGGCGGGGGGGTACTCTGACTCTCATTTTCTAAGCATGTGCTTCACATTTTCCAAGAATAGCTGCGTGCATAATGAAAACAATGGTGGGGAATTGTACTCAAGGTAGCGTTGCCGTGGCTAGAGGAGAGGAGAGACCCTCTGATTGGTGGGCTTGATTGGAGATAGTGAGCATTTTCTAGAGAAGCAACACTTAATGGCTTAACAGTAATTGGATGAAGACAAAGGTGACCGCTTGTGATTGGAAGCGGAGATTAGCTACAGTTTAAGGAGTGCGGACAAAATGTGCTTGTAACTCTCCAGGCATTAACACGAGTCACTTCGCCACAGACACCAATTAAAAAACGTTTTTTTTGCAGTTGGCAGGTGACCAGTTCAAGATATGCCCCGCCTCTCGCCCCAAAATTTGTTGAGGTAGGCGCAAGCTCACCTACGACCCAAATGAGGGCAAACGCTTTAAAAAAATTAATGAATTAAAACATTAAGCATGATCGTGAAAGTCACTCAGTGTGATCTTCACAGTCGCCATATAACTGGATCCCGAGATTGGTTGTGACCCGGCACAGGATACGATATAAAGACAATGAATCGATGGATGGACATACCGTCGATAGTGTATGAGGCGCCGTTCGGGACATAATTCAGGAATCGCTCTCACACTCACTATTGAAATACGCTCATAGACATAGGTGAAATGTTTTCGCTCATACAAACAAACACTATGACAAGCTCGCTTAACAATCCAACATTTAAAAAAATAATAATTTATTTAACATTTAATGAATGGGCGCCACGGCGATCGAGTGGTTGGCACGTCTGCCTCGCAGTGCAGAGATCCAGGATTCCAATCGGGGATGCGGCCATCCTGTGTGGAGTTTGCATGTTCTCCCATGCCTGCATGGGTCCTCTCCGGGTCCTCTGGTTTCCTCCCACATTCCCCCCAAAAAGTCTCCTACCACACCGTCGAGTTTCCTCAATGACCATGGTGCTTGGTTCTTTACGCTGGGAGGCTCGCCATCAATGCACAGGAATCTTCAATGAAGTTTTAATGCTTCCATAAGACATGACCTGTTTATTATAATTATTTATTTATTTTGACCAAGACATTTGTTTTTCGTCTCATTTCTTTAGAAAAAGCTATATTTGTCTGCAAAAAAAAAAATCGACATAGAACCATTTTTGATAATAATACAATATTACACAATTTTAGGTTGCAATTTCATTTAATAAAACATTGACAATTATCTTTTGAAACACCATGTATGACTCACTTTTCATTTGTTATTCAACAAGCAAAACAGTGGCGATCAAAATCGTGCCAACAAAATGACATCTCATATGCATCTGACTGCAATAGTATCTCACATTCAAATTTACAATTACAGGTAATGGAAATGACTACTGGTGACCTCGATTCCACTGCATTTCAGTCAGAATACCTCAAACATCCTAAAAATCAAAACGTTGTGTATTATTTCTCATTCTAAACATCTAAAGAAATACTGTATAATGGCCTGGCGACGTTAGCATAGTTTATAGCATATAGCATAGCTTAGCTCGTCTGCATCAAGTGAGTTACGCGCTCTTTGACGCCGATACAGATCAAAATAAGGCTGTCTCCGTCTCACGGTCACTTCTGCTCACCCCAACAGCCTTCCCCGTTGCTACCACATGGAGAGTCGATGGTTTTTTTTATTCGCCTCTTCAAAATCATGTCCGATTGTCTTCTCTGGCTCCCGTTTTAGCCTGTCAATCAAATAACGATGTAGGCGGGACTTCCGGTTCAAAATCGACCTCAGAATTTTTAACATGTCTTCTGTGGTAATTACTACTGTCGTATGACCAATTTGCTAACTAAAGCATTGAAAAAATAAAAATAAATTTTAAAAAAGAGTGCCGATTCTCAAAAGTCACTTGACTCCCGGGGACTAGACGACTTTCTATTGGCTGTCCAGATCGTCTTTACCGACACATGAATCCAACTTCCAAAATAAAAGCAAAACATATAAACTAAATGAGCAAAAGCGTTATTTTAAGACCATACATACACTTAGGGTGGAGTAGTCCTGCTCCATTTATTCACAAAGGTAAAAACATTGACACCTAGACCTGGGTTTTAAACATCGCTAGATTGATTTGAATCGATTTTTCTTTCCATAACCCGTTATCGATTCAGAAAACCATATATTGCTACTTTTAATAAGGTCTGGTTGTATTTGACAATCTGAGAGTAAAATATCCAGCGTAAAATTCTCAGTTGAATTTCGGACTCTCAATTGTTACTCTGTTCACTGCGACCAAATCTGGTCTTTTTAGAGTTGCCGTAACGAATCATCGCTTCCAAACAGCGTACCTTGTCACGTTCGCCTTCCTCGTTAATCCTGTTGGCACAAAACACTCTGTCGCGTTGATGTCAAGTCACGGGATTTCGCTGCTTTCGCCTGCCCACGCACCAGATGCGCCACTTCGGTAATTTACCGACACAAAGCAAACCAAACTATTCTTGACCAATTAGTCCAAGTGTGACTTATTCCTCTCCACTCGGGGTCAGGCTCATGCCAGCGTCACGTGGGCGTCCCCGAAGTAGAGCAATGAGCTCGGTAATGGGCCGCGTTATTTTTACAGGTGCACCCGACCGGAAGCCAGTGCGTGAATTAAATAAACAAATAATTGAATTAATCACACGCCATTCCACCTTATTGCGTTTGGATGGGAGAGATCTCATTGCAATTAGGCCGTCTCACAGACAGTCAGTATTAAGTGCAAAGGCGGTTTTACGATGCAATTCTCCGCGGACCGTGCGACGGCACGTTTTGCAGTCTGCCGTGAAAGTGAAGCATATTTCTCTCTTCTCCACTTCTGATCCCATCGTTGTCACATAGTTGGTACGCTTACCATTCTTATAACCGCATTTCAACATCCCACAAAGAATTGTCGCGGCTAGCAGCTTCTGCGAAGCACCTTGAAGTCCCATTGATTAAAAGCGCCACGGCGATTACTGGTCAATTTTTTTATTTATTTCTTGATGAAAGATTAATGGCGAGTACTGAGTGACACGCAGAGGATCATTTAACCTTTCTGTCAGATGAGCTGGATTTGATTAATGCGTCTGGCAACTCGTCTGGCAGTCATTGGTGCAAAGTTGCATAGCGTTGCACATTTTTCTCCCCCCAAATGAGATGTAATCGCCTTTGCTTTGGGATGTGAATGCCGAAAACTGTTGTTCAAGGTGTTGGTGTCCAGATAATGAGAATATGTTTACAGAGCTGGGCACTAGACCCTTTTTTGACGGTCAGCCCCCCGCCTTTTGGCTGCGATCTCTGTACCCTTCCGGCCTTCTTCCTAAAGATTGTTGGCCACCGACCACGTTCCGGCCTCTTCCCGCCCCTTCCAAAAAAAAAAAAAGCGTCCGCGCATGACACTGCTGCAGGAGAGGTGCTAACGGCAGAGTTTTATTTAAAGACGTTCGCTAGATAATTTACGATTCATTGTGGTCTTATTTGTCTCCTTCTTCTTTCTTCTTCTTCTCCACGAACGTGCCCAATGCAAGTGAGTATGCACTGTTGGTGTTTTCGGGATTGTGGTATTGCCCCCCACTCATTTTAATGGTATGCCCCTGTAAGAGGCGGGAGGCTCGGGTTACGTGATGTCAGAATAAGGAAATACAGGCACGCTTGAACGCACACTTGTGTCTCACGTCTCTTTATACACAAACAGTTGGTAGTGCCGCTTTTGAGGTATTCTGAGGCAATTTTTGTCATTTGCGAGTTGGTTCATCACACGCACGAGGGCTGATTCGTAGGCCGGACTAAAATCAAATTTGAAAATTTGGTCACTGGTTAGTAATGGTATTGCGATTACAGGTGGAGATATCATTACGTGTGTGATGTTCTCCTTGCTCATCTCGAGTACACCAAACACACGGCAATTTTTTCCCCCCCTCATGTGATAGGCCTGCCACAAAATGGATTACGATGTTCACGAGATGGTCACGTGCGAACTCAGCGCTAGGCGGCACATGTGGCTTGATGACGCCAGTCTGGTGCACTGCGCCAGTCAGCCTCTGTGCGATTTGCGGCCATTTCAAGCCTAATTTCCATTGACACTCGAAAGACGAGCGAACCGAGGAGTTCTTACGTGTGCGTTGGAGTGCATGAGCGAGTGGTGATGTGAGGCGATGTTTGCAATGTGTCGAAGAGTATTCCTCTGATGGGGGGAAAGAAATGAGATTGCCGAGGTGTTGTTTGAGGGGCGAGAAAAGACAAGGTCTGTGGCCTCACATGCTGTCTGCTTAGTGTGAATATAAGGGTACTGAAGACTAGATCGGGCAAAGGCTGCAGGGAACAAAGGTAGCAACACATAAAATATGTGAATAGGTGAGAGATAAAACGGTATGAAAATTTAATGTCCGTATTATTGAGGGGAAAGTCGTGTAAGAATTGCACCCTTGAATGTGAAACATAAAATCAGCAACCCTATGCGCTTGTTGCACGATAGAACTTGTGTATCGCAGGAACCAAAATGAATTTCAGGCATGGCAAGATCCCGAGATTACGGCACAACAAGTCGTGTGACATGGAGCTAGAATCTTATCGGAAACCCCTCCGCGCCAGAAAATCGAAGAGTGCGTGTGAAAAGACAACGCTAATCTGTTATAGCGTAAATTGCTATTGCTAACACACGGCGTCACTGTATGCAAGCGAGGAAGCCCTTAACTATCAGAGATGCTAAATACAGGAAAACATCTCATTCCGAGGATGAATAGCAATGGCAAATTTTCGTTTTAAAAAAAAATGGAGTGAGCATTTGAAATAATCCTCCATGTCAAAAATGCTATACATGATCTTCTCTCATCTTAGTTAAGTTTTTTTGGGAAACATTTTTTTTTTTTTATGGCATTCGAAACATCAGAATAAACTTAACCCATTGACGTTTAACAGAAACTTGTCTGCCAATTGGAGAAGAAGATGACCTGAGTAGAAGACAAAATTAAAGGGTCAAGGAGAACATTTTGAAATAATCAAATAATGCCGTTTTACCCTGGTTTGAAGGTATTCCAACCAGAAATTATATATTAATTCTATGAATTAAATTGGCAATACCACACAAAATCAAAAAAAGGCAATTTTTATTCCAATCGCCTCCCCAAAAAAAAATAATAATAATAATCCCCCCAAAAATATAGTCCGATTATCAAAATTCATGCCGCGTTGTACTCAGTTTGAAGCTTTCGTCCGCTCCCGCCTTCCGTCTTCTTCACTTCCTTTTGTGCCAACAAGACGAAACAGCGCCAGCTTCCAATGGTGGCCAAACACATTTCTAACATTTTCCCTATGCAAACACTATTGTGTGAAGCGATTCAAACACTGGTTAACATTTGCGACATTTGAAATAAGGGTTTTGACTGACTCAGATGTAATTAATTTCAAATGCTATACATACGTAAATTAAACAGTATTAAACACTTGTCTGATGTTTATCTCGAAGCGCATGCCATTTGGAGAGCCCCGCGAATATAAGCTGAAGTACAAGCATTAAAAACAGTCTCCATACTTACCCTTGAATCTTTCCACGTAGTTTTCTAATCCCCACTCCTGTAGCGTCTCGATCCAAAAGTCTTAATGTCTAAATTAAGGGCATAAATGGTACCAATATTTCTTGTTGAGTCATAGAGATAATATAATTTAAATGAACATAAATAAATTGTAAATTTATATATACTCGTTCAGTAGGTCTATATCTGACGCACACTTCACACTATGTAGCAAAACAGTTGGGCTAGTGAAGTGTCCTTTCTGTAACCAAATTCATTGGTTGTTTGGATAACCAATGTATTTGGTATTCTTATAAACAACCGGATTGGTCATTGACCGCCCAATCTATTGGTTAATCTAACCAAAATAAGCTTAACCAAATAGATTGGTAGTTTTTTTTAACCAATCCTTTTTTAGAGTGTAATAACACACTGTGTCACAGAATACAAAAAGGAGCTAGCGACAGCTGTTTGCCCTCACACATGCAAAATGCAGTATGAATGATAATTACAACTTCATCAGAGCTGCTTCATCCCGTATAAGAGATGCACACAATATAGATCTCAAGTCACGTTATTAATTATCATTCCAGCGCGAAAAAATAACATTGCAGTTTCATCCCGTGACTTCACTGAGGCAACATCCAAATAGAATTGAGTCAATATTGCCTGCGCTGGTTATAGCCTGATGACAGAAAGTGATGCTCGACGTGATATGATATTGTCTTTTATGCAATGATTTTTGATAAAGTACACTCTGTTCTTTGTTCTGCTACAAAAACAGGCAAAAGCTTGCAGGATGTTGCCATGGTGATAAAATTGCTCTAATGAGACTGAGAAAGTGCACCTTGAAGGTATTGCGAAGCAACGTTCCAATTGTGGCGCCCGCTTCCTGCCCGTTTTCCTCGGGCGCCGCGCCGCAACTCCGGCGCCTTTGCCGGGTTCAGCGCCTGACACGAAGGTCGCCTGTGATGGTGTCAGAGCGTTTGGAGCGGCGCGCCACTACCGGTTATTAGCTTGGACGCGAGGGTTTGGCTCCGTGAACCGCACGGCATAATTCATCCGATTAATGTGTTACGACAACTCGTGAATATGCATAAGTTCCACCTGACTGCTCGTCCCGAGGATTTGAAAAGAAAAGACGATGGAAAAAAAAAACAGGAATATATTGTTGCTTGGAAGAAGGCGTCTGCTCTGCTCGATATTGCTTCCTTCCACCACACTTAATTTCTCTGCTCATGGCTTAGCAGCTAGGCACGGCGAAGATTTGACGATTTTCTAACTATCACACGCCATCATGTCAACGCCAAAAAGAAAGCAGAGCAGCGGTGTAAGAACAGATTAGCATTAGCTGACTTCTGTTGCCTCTGTTCATCGACACGCCCTCAAACGTTTCCAATGTGAGGTAGCCGATGTATTTGTTTGTCTGCTGCATGCGCCACATGCGCGGATCCACACGCTTGACAAGTGTAAATTGGCCATTTGTGATGAAGTGCTGCATCTGCAAGTGAAAATACACTTCCTTTTCTCTTCAGACTTTGGGCTGTGTGAGAACATGTAGCCGCGCGACACGTCTCAATGCTGTAGCTCCACCTCCACCAGGTTGCCATGGTAGCAAAACTGCGTCTGGAGCAAAAGGGCTGAGTGAGCATTAGCTCATTTTCATGCGACATTACAGAATTTTCAACCAATCGTGTCTTTTTGTTTTCTTTTCGTTGTATTTTAACCACATGGTATTCAGATAAATGTAGCATTGGCGGAATGAGATCATGAAGGAGAGAAAAGTGGCGGGCGGGGAACAAAGCGAATAATGATGACAAGTAACGGAGGACAGACAAAAGCTCTGATGACTTGAATGCTGCAGAAAGCCGAAGATCGCAACGTCTCATTAGTGAAGCACGTGCGTCGTTGAGGGATCGCATCAAGGCTCTGCTTTTGAAATTGCCCCGCAGCATCGTTGTCGGATTGCTTGCGAAGCGGCCGCCTCTCCGGAGCATTGACCACTCGTCCACCGTCTCACTCTAGTTCAAGTGCGCAACAGTGTCGCGCATGAATAAGGATTTTTTTTTTCCCCCCACATCTCCACTGACACTCCACATACATTTTTTTCAAGTTCGGCGGGCCGGATTAAAACGTTTAACGGGCCGCGTGTGGCCCCCGGGCCGTAGTTTGCCCACGCCTAGTTTCGATCGTCTTCAAGGATCGAAGAAAGCTATTAGAACAGTCTTTGAATCAAAATCTACTTCATATTTGTTGGTTTTTAAATGAATTATGATTAAAAATATTACTCAAGTAAATATCTGTTACACGTTTCACAAAAAAATAGTGGAAAAAATTTTTATTCATTGCAATTAATTACGGAAATCTTTTGTGATTAATTAGTCAAATATGTCATTGATTGACAGCACTATTTGATATCTGTCGTGTTTTGTTTTTAGTTAACTTTTTGCAGTATATATTCATTAATGCATACGTTTCGTATTTATATCGGTCTTATATTTTTATTGTCTTTCTGTAGTATTGATGGAAGTAAAATACCGCAGTCTTGTTATTTTAACTGGCTCAGGAAAAGAAAAAGACGACACTTGTGTTATGCCTCCCCATCCCTTGCCCCACGAACAGGAAGTGAGTGACGCTGACGTCATGGAGCTGATTCAGAGCTCCCTGGGCCGTATGACCGTCATCCGTCAGGTGTTCCCGCTGTGGAGGGACACCAACGTCCGTTGCATGAGGAACAACCATCGCATCTCCTCGCTGCTCTGCGACCCCCAGGAAGGCTACCTGCAATCCCTGGAGGTAACGCCGCCACGTTCAAGCACCATTTTTGTGTTTTTGCAGTCATTGGTCATGGGGGGTGGGGGGGGGGATACGGCCATCAATCAGGATGCAATTAGCTTCTTGACTTTGTATTAAAACAAACGCAAATGGTCTGTAACGTGACATTTTAGCAAATCACACTCAAGATTGCGCATAACAAATAATACGTCACCAATTAGTGATTAATTGCTTCTCCCAAAGAAATCCTGAAGCAACCTAAGCACTTTTATTTTATTTTTCCCTACAAACTCGATGGCCATTAAAACAAAGTAAAAAGAGCATAAAGAGTAAACTGAAAAATAGGAAAATATGTTGAAACATTGCTAAAATTAGCCTGTTTACGCGAACTGCTCAGTCCGTGGCTTTTTGTTACCGTGACAACAAGCGGCACAATGTTAAGTTTGGAGAAGCAAATGCAAACTGAGAAGTGCACGCAAGCTCCCACAAAGACGACACGGATCGAATTTTCCTTCACGCCGTCTTTACTTCATCACCAAGCAGCAGAACTACACTTGTCAATTAGTGTGTGGAGTCATGCATGTGATACATGCATGAATATTGGCTCATTTCTCACCGCACACCTGACAGTCTCTAAATATACTAATGTACCGCAGCACAGTGGTTGGGAATCACTACTTTTGAAAAAAATAAAATAAATAAATAAATAAACAGGGATAAAAGGATAATCCATTTCTGCTCGGCGCTGAAAAAAAAAAAAAAAAAAACACAAACGAAGCAAGCCGAGCGGTGTTGATTCGGCTGTTTCAGCGCCATCATCCCTCTCTTGTAGCTTATTCCTCTGCTGCAAATATTTGTAGGACAAGTTTGTTCTTTGGGAACAAGCAGCATGTTTCATGTGCTTGTCTGCGACGCCGACAAGAGGCCCACTTGTTATCAGCCGCTGGTCGCTGAGCCAGAACAACACCAACGTCGTGGCGTGTTGTTTTCTTCTTCTTGACACACGTGCTGTCGGCGCACGAGGACAGCGCAGCAGTACTTTGTGAAGATTGCGGCAGATATTAGCCCATTATATATGCAAGTGTGTCTAGATTAAAGGCCCTTGATAAGGTAATCATGAGGCTCACGATTGCCCATGAATATAAATGACCATCATGCAATGCGAAAGGGGAATAAGCGGCACAGCAGAGTCAAACGTTATGGAGATTGCTTTTGCTTGCATTGTCGCAAGTAATGTGTTTTTTTTTTTTTTAATATACTTATCTCATGCACCTGAAATCCTGCACAATTTAAAACAGTTCCCAATATGCATTAATACATACAAGGTAAATACCAGAAGCTGACTCTCAAATTGGTTCCCTCACTTTTCTCTGGCCTTGGTGCTGCTTATTTATTTATTTTTTTTTTTTCTGTTTTAATTGAATCACACAACTCTCAATTCATAGAAGAAATAAGAGCATAACAAAATCAATGGAATGAATATTAGGTTTGCCTAATGAAATAATCGGTGTAATAAAAGCACATCGGCTCCGTAATGCGATCACGCTGCCTCCTTTGGGTCTTCTTGCAACCTCCCAATTACAGAGACATCAGACGTACTTGGGAACTTTCCTCTCATGCTAAACCCAAGTCACTATCTGGTCGTGTGTCAATTCATTCATCAATTGGTAGTCCGACGAGAACGCTCAAGTGGGGTATGCACATACCAACAGTCAGATATGTTTTGATGATTATCCCGAGCCACTTTTGTGGAGTGTGTTAAAATTGGTAAGGAACAGAGAAGAAAACCGCAACCAATTAACGCCCACCCATCGTTATAAATGTTTAGAATTGGTTTCAACTATTACCAGGGGTGTGCATAAGTGGTGTGCTGGTGCGCATGGGGTCTGAAAATTGAATATCGTACTCCATTTCAAGTCTCTCACCACACTTGCACACAAATAATGTTGTAGCTTGTCTGCAGTCAGGCCAGACCAATTTGGAGAAGCTCCCTGCTTCCTCGCTAACGGCAACATTTGCCGCGAGACGGTGGCCGAGCGCATCGCGGGAGGGCCACGGGCGAGAGGGTTATCTTTGTGAAGCTGGGCCGCACCTTCGACAGTCCGTAATATGTCCTCAGGCGAAAGCTTGGTCCGTGGTGCGAAAAAAAGAATGGACAGCAGACGGTTGCCCGAGTGGGACTATGCTAAGAAAGTTAGCTGATTGCAAGAACCCAGACTGCAAATCAGAGATTTTCTTTCTCAAATGGGCTTCGCAAGTCAAGAACCCGCTTATCCTCACAGTTTTATTAAAATGACATATCGACATTCATTGATGCCCAGATGTGTTTTTAGTCTTTAATTTAATTCCTGAAAATTTGCACCAAGCAACATCCTGTTTTTAATTTTTTTTAATGTGAACTCAAACTCAATTTATAACAACACACATACATAACTTGTATTTTATTTTATTTTGAAAATATGCAAATGCGACAATAAGTGCCATCCACTAACAACCCAGGCTAAACTACGAAACAAAATCACAAAGTGTGTCTGTCAGCTGACAAATAGAACGTACATACTTCCTTGACACCAATTCCTATTTCGGCAGGCAACATTTTCTGACAGCGGAAGATTATATAAAAAAAAAAAAAAACATTTTTATCCAATCACCTCGAAAGGATCCCAAAAAAATACATGCGGATTCACAAATGCTGTAAAGTGGAGGGGGCTTCTCCATATTATCTCCCGTGCTCACCTCCTCTAGGTGTGTTCTCATTTTTATGATTCTATACCAGCCTATGATTGCATGACCTTAAGGGAAGAGAAGTTGACTTGGCCATGTCTTACCCCCGAGACTCTTTAACCTTTCATGTTTCTAAAGCTCCGAGTGACAGCTTGTATTGCTTCCACACGTCTCACACGGTGCAGGGATTTGACCCCGGAGGGGGGGAGGATGCACCACAAAATCCACTCTCACACCGCGGCAGAAGCGCAGGCAGCGGACACGATTCCTGACAGGACGCACTGCGGAGACAGTTATCGAAGAGGCAAGACGAGCCGAGCAGAAATAAAGCCTGTTTTGACAACTTCTTGTATTTCTTGTTCTGCTCGCCGCTCTCGGCCCCCGCCGTGATTTAACGCCTGTCCGGCATGCGCACCGCCATGCACGCAAAGCTCCACAACACTAGAATGGATTTATTAATAAGTCATCTTCCTCTCCCTCCTCAAGGCGAGCGGGGGGGGGTTTCGCTGCCGTCACAGGACATAAACGCTTAATTGTCTGCCAGCCTATGATCAATATGAAAATACGCCACCTGGAAGTGCGCGAGGGTGACAGCGCAGACTTTTGACGGGCGCCGGGAGAAGGACGCGCGTGTCCGGCGGCGCAAGTTATCGACCCAGCGCCAGGAAACAAAAGGACGGATTTTTCTGCATGAAGCGATGTACGATCTATCCGAATGTGCGCTTATTACCTCCGAGCGTCAATCTAACACGTTTCGCTATTTGGAAGACACAAGTTCAGTGATGTGAAGAAGTCATCGCCTTTTGATAGGCTTTCCTCACCTCTTCCTGAACGAAAATTGCAGACACGTTCATCTTGGCCGGCGGTTTCTTTGCTCAAGGGCCCCCAGAATAATTTAAGGTCATGCTGAGCTGGTTTCACTTGGCAACAGAATTTGGTTGGCATAGCTATCATGATTAAACTCTCAAGCCCACGCTTGAAAAGACACCATTTTGTTTGAAGCAGCCATTTTGGGATCCTTCAAAAACAAACTCGTCATATTTTGTCTGATTTCCGCCAAATTGGAGCAATTTGAAAGTTTTCATCATTTTGATTTTTTACCAATCATATTGTTTTGTCAGAGCAATACTTCACTGTTGTCAGCTGCAGTTGTCATATTTATGTTCGTTAAAAGGCATCGCCTTAAAATGAGCAAGTAAAACTTTCTCCCATTTGAAAGACAAGAACTTCAATCGGAAGCTGAAAATAATCCATTTCATTTGAAATACTCCAAAAATTATAAAGCTCCCCCAGCGGTATTCATAAATATGGTTCTCAAAGCGACATGAATTTTGCCACACTTTAGACCCACAAAAAAGTCTCAAAAAGAGAAAATGTACAGAAAGCCTCCCACGAAGCGACCATTTCCCGATAACTAATACAAGACAAATAAATAATAATAATAACACAAATTTTCATGCAGGTTGGTTGCAGGTGAGGGCATGAACCACCAAGAAAAAAAAAATGTCCTCTACTCAGTGGTCCTTCAAAAACAAACCGTCCAATTGCCACGTAATTTCAAGTTCATCTATCAACCCTCCCGTGTTTTCTGGTTGAATTGCTTCACCTTTGTGACCCTTTTCTCCCCAGGTGTCCAACCTCTACCTGTACGACAGCGTTCTGATGCTGGCCAACGCCTTCTACAGGAAACTGGAGGACAGGAAGTGGCACAGCATGGCCAGCCTCAACTGCATGAGGAAGTCCACCAAGCCGTGGAATGGAGGATGGTCCATGCTGGACACCATCCAAAAGGTATCTCCACCAAATGAACTTCCGATATTTTCACCGTGAGCGGTTTCAAGTATACGAAAAGGTTTTTACGTCGAGTCTGTCTTCTGAAATAGTCTGTTGATCTATTGGCCCCCCTGCCAGACACGTGAGCGCGCACACACGGGCACACACACTTTTCATCGTGAAATAAGGCAACGTGTTTGGGAAGAAATGGCTTCATTTCTTCTCGTTGAATCTTGTTAATAGAATCTGTGACGGTTGCAGGCAATCACGCTGGTTTCATCTTCAGACTGACATGAGATGGCCAGACAGGGCATGAAGGGAAAACAAAATACTGGAGTGCTGTGTTCTTTTTTTTTGTGTTCTGATTGGCCAGGTTTGCATGGAGACTTTTTGGAATGTCAACATTAGGTGATTTATCCAAGATGGCGTCAATTCGTCTTTTTGGCAAAGTATTCGCAATTGTTTTAACACTTTTATTAAGATAGCGCCATTAGTGCTTAAAAAAGAGCCTGAGCAGACCAGGCGCAAGTTGGCGATTCCGATCGAACTGTTTACATGACGCTCGTTCGTATTAAAAAGGAATACGCCACCCCTATAAACCGGAATAAAATTCCATTCGGATTCAGCCTTTTTATCACGATTGAGCGTTTATATGTCGCATATTTATTCCTTTTGGTCATTCGGATCCTTACTAATCGGAATACATGGCTCCAAGTATACCTGGCTACTGTTTAACCGCCTCTGAAAAACTCCCAAACGACTTTTTAAAAATTTTTTTTTTTATGCTTACATCCCTTAAAAGTTGAGAATTCCCCGCTTGACTTACCTGCAAAGTGCATTATTCATCAAACGTCCTCGGTTTAAATATAATGATGACATGATTTCCATTGATTAATATCATGTCATTTCATTAAGCTCTGTCAAGTTTGTGGCTGCGGGCGCTTTTCATCTGACGGAATATCAACACACTGAAAATGGAATAAAGCATTGACGCCCTTTCCAGGTCCCCCTTTGTTGTGACATCTTCCATTTTTACTCGTTTGTGGCTGCAGGGACGCATCAGCGGCCTGACGGGACTGATGGACTTCCGGGCGGACGGCTCCAATTCTCACGTTCAATTTGAGATTGTGGGAACCAGCTACAGCGAGACTTTTGGGAAGGATTGGAAACGGGTGAGTCGTACGTGTTTAACGCTCGTTTTATCCGTCTTGTTTTCCGTGGACAACCTTGCCGGGCTCCTCCCCGCAAATGCTCTTTCAGACCAAATGTCGACAATGCTACCAAGTCGTCGATTCTGAAATGAGTAGCGCAAAATGGAGCTAATTTGTGGAGGACGACATCGCACATGAAATTTTTGATGCAAATTTTAAAATTGTATGCCGCGTTGCACCGGTTCTAATGGCATTTACGTATGATGTAACATACAAAATGGCGTCGTTCTGTTGCTATAACGACAGCCGCGTACGCCGCATTAGCATTCTTCTTCCTCATGCAATACATTAAGAGTATTTCCTTGAAGTAATTCATGTCAGCACCGGAGAAATTTTATTCGACACTTTAAGCACCAGGAGCTGAAATTGTTGACAGTGATGAATGCGTATTTGTTTAATGTTTAAGTGAAACAATAATAATAATGAGTAGCAAAGTAAAATGATGCATTGCATTGATATGTTGCGGAATATTTTTTTATTGTCATTATACCGCAGGATAAAATGAAATGGAAGAGACGTAACCTGGATACACAGATACAGAGCGGGTCTTAACCGGGTCGCCTTTTACGGCGCCCTGTTTTTGCAATTGAAAAGAAAAAGCAATAAGGCAAAGTGAGAGGGAAAAGAATTGGGAAATTTTTTTTTAAATCAACATCGTTTATCGTTTAATTGCTGATTTAACCGGCCATAATTAGTCACACGTGGCTCAAAAATTATCCTACAAAATCAAAATCTCAAGACACACCCAAAAAAAAGTCGTGCACAAGTCAAGTGGAAAAATCATGTGACTGAAATGGACAGACTAAAGATTTTCCTTAATGTCACACGTCATGTCACAGCATTCAAAAAGTATGGGGAAAAATAATGTCTTTGCCGCGCTCTCTCATGTGGACTGGCGAATGTGCAGTCCGTTTGAGGTGCAGAACACAGAAAATCTTGTAATCAACGATCCAACATTAGTCTCTAGGTACCGACACTAACAATGGAGTTATTACGGCGTCATGGCTGTTTAGCCAAGCCAAGCCAATACAGTGCAGAGCAGAGCTAACTGCATCTCGTTTTTTTTTTTTTTTTTCCCACTGCCCCTGTTCTGACCAGTTGTTATGGTAACATGAATTGAAAAGAATCAACCCCCCCCCTCTCCCTTCCTTATACGTATAGTAGCTGTGAGATTTTTTGCATTAGAGCTCTTTATTATTTTTCCATTTTTCTCCATAGTGTATGTCAGAGGTAACGGCGTATCTCGCCGCAGGGTGCCCCTTTTAGTCCTTATAGCACAAAGTACGAACGTATGCGTTTCCAATAGATGCGTCTATTTTAAAACACGTATGGATTTGCACTCCGCTGTCCTTTTGTGGGTGAACAGCGTGCAGTGTGGAGGCACTAATGAAAACAGCTTTTTTTTTTTTTTTAAATATTCTCTCCATGTGTGAATGAAACAATTGATCATTTTGCCGAGACCTCGCCACTAACCTCTGCGGTATTGCTGCTCCATTAAAACACCTTTGGCTCCTCTCCACCGCTCCATTTTTCATGGCGCGGCGTCCGCCAGATACTGTAAAGTAGATGACACGTACTGTTGTGGCTCATTAGGCATCAGAAAGGAGCACGTTAATGTTACATGTCCTCCAAGGTCACAATGGATGACATGAAAGCCTCCCGACAAACTTATGTGTCAGAAATAAATAAAAGGATGCCCTCGAAATATTGGCTGATTGGTTGGGGTGACTGTTTGGTTTATTGATTTGATGGTAGTGAAGTGGGTTGGGTTGGCTGATTAGTTGACTGGTCATTTGATTAGTTATTGTGGGTTGTTAACTGGTTAGTTGTACTGTTTAATAGGTTAGTTGTTGGGCAGGTTGGGAATTAGAATGATTAGTTTGTTGCGGTGAATAATTGGTTGGTCGATGTGTAGGTTTGTTGTTTGGTTGTTTTTATGGTTTGGTTGGCGGCGTGGTAATTAGTTTGTTGTGTTGTCTGATCGGATTAGTTGATAAATTGGGTTGGTTGATTGACTGGGCGGGTTCCTAGGTGGATTTTTAGTTT
Organism: Idiotropiscis lumnitzeri; assembly: GCF_059441095.1. Taxonomy (NCBI): domain Eukaryota; kingdom Metazoa; phylum Chordata; class Actinopteri; order Syngnathiformes; family Syngnathidae; genus Idiotropiscis; species Idiotropiscis lumnitzeri. Next base: position 10,212,369 of record NC_142399.1, read on the forward strand.
GTTTGAGTGATTGGTTGTTGAGTTGGTTGGGTGTTTGACTATTAGTTTATTGGGGTTGGCTGATTAGTCGTTGATTTGTTGAGTTGGCTAATGGTTGGGGATGACCAATTAGTTAGTTGTATCTGTTTTGGACAGTTGTGTGCTTGGTTTGATGAACCAATCAGTCAGTCAGTTAAGTTGTTTGGGTGCTTGACTATTTGTTGAGTTGACTGGTTTGTTGTTGGTTGATAGGTTAGTGTTGTTGGTAGGTTGAGCGTACGGTTGAGTTGACTTATTGATGGGATTGAGTTCTTGGTTGGGATGTAAGTTGTCTGTTGGTGTGTTTGGGTTTGTGGATGTTTGGGTTGGTTTTGTGACCATTAGTTGAGTTAGGTGATTGGTTGGGTTTGTCTGTTGGTTGGTTGGCTGTTCGTTGGTTAGTTGTTAAGTTTACTGGTTGGGTTGGTTGACTGATTAATTGGGTATTAGTAGGTCAATCAAGACTTCCGTCGAGCCCACACCATCCTCATTTGGATTACCACCAAGTTCTTCGATTACCTTTTTTTTTTTTCTTTTAGTCACTGGCCAATTTAGGAAAATGTTGAACATTTAGTAATATTAAAACAGGTGAAAACAAAATAAATAGCTGATCTTATGCCTACGCACTAAATAAATGGCATTCTCTTTTGATCCCGTTAAAGTTTGCGAAGGTACAAAGTCAGTTTAGTTTGTTTCCAATTATTCTCAAATGAAAGCGTCACATAATCCGAGAGGCAATAAAAATGAATCGTCGAAAGGCGCCTCTATTGGCTGTCAATAGAGTTTATAGACCTAATGAAGTATCCAGGGAGCAAATAATAACTTGAGTTGACAAACTTCCGTGTGCTTTGTTTGGGAATACCGCTGAGAGAGATTAAGCCTATCATCTGCGTACCCTCCGTCGTAATTTGTTTGTCGCCGCCACTGCCGACGTCCCAATTCCATCAAGGGGCTTCCCGCCGAATGAAGAGAAATTGACTTTTCTTTTTTTTTTTTTTGCCGTGCGTGTGTGCGTTAATCTCTGCCGAGTAATGCTGACCAGAAGCCATAATGAAGATTTAATCACGGCTCAGCCGGGAGCCAGAATCACCGCGGCGATTCATCATAACGCCGCCATTAAGGAGTCGTGAAGAGGCGACGCATCGCACAGGAACGTCAGGCCGTATTTAAAGTCGCACATACAGTTGTCGGATCTCAGATGTCCAGAGCGGCGGCACACCAACGCGCACACTCTTGTATCTCCAATTAGAGGCCGAAAGAGACAGCAATGAGATGCCACATGTGATTACTTGCCGTGTCTATACACGACGGCACGGACTGCCAGGCTCAAACGCTCTCTATTAGGGTGCTCATATAAATATTCAGGAAGTCTATCTTGCCTGCGCTGCGTCTATCTCGCTACTGTCATCGAGATGAGACACACCATTACCCGCCGTCCTCTGCATCCTCGCCTCCAACTCACTGGCGCCGTAACCTTCCTTGCTCCTCCCTCGCCTCGGCTTTCCTCCCTCTCCATCATCGTTTATCTGCATCCAGTCCATTTTCCTCCCAGCCTGATGGCTCTTAGATGAGGCGTCTCTCTGCTTAAGACACCCTAATGAAGACTGAAATACTATTTCCTGGATGGCCACTGTTAGTTTGCGCCACCAGCTCGCCGCTTCGTCTCCTGCTGCAGAGTGATCGATGCCGTTCTTGTTGTTTTGCTTGCCCCGCTTTGCGCTTATTGATGTGTCAGCTCCTTCCTAAGCAGATATTGCAATTGACTTCCCGTTCGCGCGAGGCTCTTCGCGGAGAAAAGGCCGCTCGTTCAGATGTAATCGCTCCTCTTAGCCCGGCATCTTTCATGCATCCGTCAGAATTGATTCTTCCCGGGCGCGCTGGGTAACTATGACAGCCGTCTGTGATGAGTGGGACATTATGGAGAAACATGGCTTTGCAATGGTGCCGCATTAACCTCGCCCAAATAAGCTCATTTTTAGGCGCGACGAAGATGACTTACAAGATGAGTTCATTATTAGACCGGCTGTCGTCAGCAGTAATGTGTCCGTACCGTTTTAAAACAGCGCTAAGCTCCACCACTGCTTAGACCAGCACTTCTCAAGATTTTCTCTCCGTAGCGCTCCGAGAAAAATATGCTTCTAAACTCTTCTATTTTTCTTTCACTTTTGTCAATTTTGAACAATTGAAATTATTGATGAGAAACAACAAAAATGGAATATTTTCACAAGATTCAACGTAGAGTGGGTCATATTGACCCATGAAAAGTATTGCTGAGACACAACAAAACGGTAGCATAAAAAAAAAAAAAAAAATGTTGTTACATTTTCAGATGATTAAACATAGAGCAGGTCATATGACCCGTGAACATTGTTGCTAGGAAACAAACCAACCACAGGCACGGGAACATGAACTCGTCATCGTTTGTGGGAAGGAGGCCATTCCTTGACCTTCCTGTTATGTTGAAGGCTCCGTTTGGAAATTGAGATTTTTACTTCCAGGGTTTCCGCAAATTCTGAAATGGTCTTGAAAGGGCATTGATTCCAAGAATCTGAACACAAAGGCCTTCATGAGAATTAGTGTGTCTTGGATCAATCTTTCAAAAGTCTTCCAAATTGTTAACACATGATAAGAGGGTCTCAAACTAAAAAGATGGACAACATTGGCAACATCAGTCGTATTGTCAAAAAATGTTCAATATGTCACAGTACACTTTGCCAACTTGTAAGCACACCTGCAGATGTTCAACGTCAAACATATCACCCCATGAACTTTTTTGCAGTGCAACAAACAGAACGCGAGGGTTTAAAAAAAAAAAACAGTCAGTTAGCATCTGCTTGGAGGTGCCAAGATGGTTTGTCTTTTGGCGACCTCGGTCGCCAGGTCCTCTCGCCCGGCGTGAAGAAAACACAGCGGCGTCCGCTTAATCAGAGCAATAATTCTATCATGGCTACCAGTTCTGGCCCAAGTGCTGCTAACCGGAGCCCAAAACGAGGCCCGGCGGTCCTCGCCATTCATCTCGCCAAATTGGTCCGCCAGTTTTGTCCTCCGCCGCTGCATAACACCGATTATTTGGCGCTCGTTTTTGGCTCAACGTGTGTCCCCGGAGAAGTGGACAGACTTTTTTTTTTTTATCTTTCTGGCCCAACATCGGCAAACAGAGAACGCGGAATCAAGTTGGAGCTCGTCTGTGTCGCTTGACAAGCAGCCAAACATCTTCTGTTTATATATTTGTAAATATATACGATACAATACAACTTTATTTCTCGAGCGTATTTCACAACAGCTGCAGCTCCCATCTGGTCCCTTATAAATGAGCGGGAAATTAGAACACAAATTAAATCACATAAACAATAGCTATCGGAAGAACAGCAAAACAGCGACAGTCTTATGTTGAGTCGAAAGCTAAAGAATAAAAAATGTCTTCAACCGGTTTGAAAAAGTGGACAGAGACATTTGGGAGGTCATTTCATAGGGAAGGACTGGCAAGAGAAAAGGCGCTTAGTCACCTCCAGCAGCTTTTAGTCCGCAGACCTGAGGCAGCGTCAGGTGCATAGGGGTGGAGGAGCTCGGAGAGGTACGCTTCGGCGAGGCTATTTCAAGATTTGAAGACGAACAGAAATACTCTCAAGTGCACCGGGAGCCAGTGAAGAGAGGCCGAGATTGGCCTGATGTGCTCCCTCTTCGAGCTCCAGTTAAAAGGCGAGCCGCAGCATTTTGCACCAGTTGGAGGCGCTTGAGGGAGGACTGGCTGACTCCGAAGTATAATCTATTCCAGTAATCTAGCCGAGATGTAACGAAGGCATGGATGACTGTTTCAAAGTGCTGCTGGGAAAGAAACGGCTTCGCTTTGGCCAGCTGCCTAAGATGAAAAAAGCTGAATCGAACAACACGACTGATCTGCCGCTCTAATATTTATTTTTATTTTTTTTAAATATTTTTATTTTTATATATTTCCTATGCTCCCCCCCCTCGTCTAAACACGGTGATATGACCGTGAGAAAAATCCACCCGCTTTAGGCCATCTCAGGTGGCGACCGTTTCGCCTTGGACTGCCATTTGTCGTCGACTGGCTCGGGTAAAGACCAGGCCCGGCGCACCTGTAACGTCGGCTAGCCGAGCCCCCGTCGGCACTGTGATGACTGAGATGATTAGCGGCAGCTGAACTTGAACTTTTAATGCCGGCTCCGTCGTTTTTAATTAAGTAGTCTTTGTGGCACACCCGCACACACACACACTGCGAGTTGCTGACACTTACACGCGTCATCGATCGGAACGCCGATGCTGCGTTCTTTCATCTGCAGATGTGACAAAGTGTGGAAATGGAGATAACGCAGATCATCTCCGGTTTTGGTGTTCCCCTTTTTCGTAGTCGCTCCACTTTAAATATTCTCAACTTGTCTGCTTTGACTCCTCGTTGTGCAATATTGAGTTATAACTTGAGACGCTGCGCTGCCATGCTGGTGTTGGCCTATCAGGAGAGATAAGACTCGATTCGTTTGAATGGTCATCTTATATTGCCTCGTGCGTCTGGAAACGAGCGATAGCTTCATTCCAGCTTCTTCCGTCGGGTGGGCTGGAGGAAGTGAAAGGAGACTTAGGGAATCAACCTACAAATGTGGTATGTGCCTTTTCAAATTTAGGAGGAAACTCGACAAATAGTCAAGTGTCATCGCGCCACAAACGTGCATTGCTGAAAACAAAGTAATTCTCTTTGGAATAAAATTATTTTTTTTTTTACAAATAATTAAAGGATAATTGAACTGTCTGCCGCCTCGGAAAAAGTAATTTTCTATATTTTTTTTCCTTTTAAGAAAAATAAATCCCATGCATCGGACTGACTGAACTCGACCAAAGATCTGAAACGAGCTTCGGCTATTGTTCTTCTATCGAAATGACGCCATTTAAGTGATTCAATGACACCCGTCATTGGCCGTCTCCTTTGTGGAATTGAAGCACTCGTGACACGACTGTCTCAGAACAATAACCCCAAAAAAAATAAAAAAATCATCTCTGTTCTCCTTTGTCCATTGAAAACAACCATTGGCATTTCCGCAGCCTCATTAAAGATCGAGCTTGCTCGCCATTAGCCAAATAGCCATCATTACGGCGACTTTTTAAAAAGGCATATCACAGAATTTCAATACGTCAATATCGTCCGTCCCTTTTGTGTTCCTATGGAGCTGCATTTTTTTTTATAGAAAAGATCAATCGAAAGCAGACCTGTGTGCTGAAAGCTGGACAATGTATTGTTGTTTTAATGTCCTATGAGAGAATCATTTATGCGCTACGTCTGCATCTGCTGCAAAAAAACGCAGCCCTTTTTCCATCTTCGAAAAGTTTTGTGGCAAAGTTAGCCGAGGAAATTTTATTAAAAAGAGGCTGTGCATATTTTATGTAATATCATATTCCTCCAAGGTGTCTTGTCATGTTTCCGTCAAATTACCCCCGTGCTCAAGAATTATTGCGCTCTTCACTCAAGGTTTTTCTTGTGCATGTTTTGGAAGAGCAGAGCATATTGATAACCAATATCTGACACAACATTGGGAAGAATTCTACCTTCATATCTGCGCATGTAAGAAGAGACATTGACGAACGCCTTTTTCAACTTTGCTTTCAAAGACAATGTCCGGAAAACACAACATCACGCTTTTCAAAACCCGAAATGGCATCTAGCGTACAAAGCATGGCCATTCCTCTCTCTGATGTTTTTCCCTGACGTTTTCAAACTCGTGCCAATGTAACGAAGGAGCGCGAGAGCAAAGTGCGCTGTCAATGTTTCATGAAGCCAAGGTTCAAAGTTAAGTGCAGGGGTCCACTTATGCAACGTTGAGTCGAAAGTAAATTGTTACTCACATTGGCGCTTTTGTTCCCTGCTCGGATTTCAAGTCTTCAGGTTAATATACACTCAACCCTGACACTGATTATATGACTCGGGAGCCATTTGCAATAGATGTAGGTGGACAGAGAGAGAGAGAGAGAGAGAGAGAGAGAGAGAGATCAACACAAAGCTAAAATACAATCTGATGAAATTAATTTTATTTATTTATTTATTTTTAAATAGAACAATTTCGTCTCATCCAAAGTGTTTGAAATGGTATAGTATTTAATCAGTATTTAAATCGGATTTATGACGATAAAATAGTGAATTTAATCATCCATTTTTTTAATTTATTAAGGAAATCCAATCAAATAAAGAATAGAAATATAAAATTCTAAATCAGTGGAATCTAGTGGACATTTAATTTTTGTGTATTCAAAATAATTTAATATAATGTAATTGATCAGTTCTACACATTTTAACTTTTTATTTTTGTTTAGTTTTTTTCCCAAAGACTTGAAAATGACTCCAAAAGGAACTCAAAGAAAGTTGGCTTTGTGTAAACATTCCATCATAGGTGACAAGGTTGTTTGGCCGCGGGCCGTCGTTCTTGTCCTGTCAACTTGAACGGGAAAGACACCTGAAAAGTGACGTGTCACATCCTGGAGGACACTCGAGCAGCTCGGAGCGCTGATTAACAATTTAGACGACATCTCTTCCGCAAGTGGCGACTGAGCTCGCAAAGTTGACGAGGTGGAAGGCGAACTCATTTTTGTCGTAATTCACATAATGCCTTCACCTGTTGTTTCCCGCAATCACCATTTCATCTGTGATCACTAAGCATGCGGCAGATTGCTTCCAAGTGCAGCAAAAAATGGCCGCATTGTCTTGCTGGAGAGTCCTAACAGCATGCTAATAGCTGACACTCGTCGCCCTGGCAACCAGATGTCTCGTTGTAGAGCGGAATCATAAATTGTTTGGTGGGGTGATGACATTTGTTCCAGCTTGCTTATTTCAAATCTTGAGTTAAACTTCTTTTGTTCTTCCTGAAATCAATTCTGTGAATCATTTTGGATATTTGCATGTTTGTGCGGAAGAAAAAAAAAAATTAATAAAATAAAAACATATGTGTTTTAGACATAATCCATAGCTGTTAGGCTCTTGTACTTTTGAATTTTAACTCAACTATATTTGCATTTGTTATTTAATTTTTTTTGGAGGTGTATTGTTTTTTTTTCCCAATATTAATTATACGTGTTTTTTTTGTTTTTGGCCTATTCGCGGGCCGGGAGGGTCCCGATTCCCCACGAATTGCGGGTTACCACTGTATAGGAATTTCATTTATTGAAATAGATTGGCTTGTCTCCTGATCCGATCGGTGATCGGTTATTGTTTTTTTCTCAATTGGCTGATCGGTGATCGACTCCAAAATCCTGAATCGTAACTCAGCCATAAATCGAGCACCACCGATAAACGTTTTTTTTTTCCTTCCCCCATTTTCACGTCTTTTAGATCAGCTATCTTGACCAGTTTCCACTTGAAGCAACATATTTACAGGCCGCCATAAAAACAATTCCTGATTAAAAAGCCAACTTCCCATTCAGATATTCTTTTGCCAGATTTGAAGCTTTATCGGCTTCCTTGTCGCCACAAATAACACAAAGTGGGCTTGCGTGAGAATCACCAGTCGCGATCAACTTGTATCCTAATAAGAACTGCTGATTATATCGCTTCAAGTAAACAGGGCTTTAGTTTCCTTGGAAGCCTTTTCCCCTTTCCAAAGATCTCCAAAGGTTATGTTTTTTTGTGTTGTTCGGTTGTTTTTTTTACTCGTTTTTGCTATATTTCTCGTGACCCCGACGAGCGCTTTGGTGTGTACAGAGTAACAGGCAGACGAAGCTGATGTGCAAAATAAAACGTTCATTTTCTGACCACGAAAAAAAAAAAAAACCGTTTTATTCCGGATCTCCTTCCCAAATGGTCCACGGTATCGGTAACGTGACAGTCGATGCGAAGGCCACGTCTCATTGCTGTCAGTCTCTAACACCATCTGTCCTTCTTGCTTTGCAGTTGGCATCATGGGACTCCACCCGGGGTCTTAACGGAAGCTTAAAGGAGAGTCGCATCGAGAGCGGGATGCAGGGGGTGACGCTGAAGATCGTCACGTTGTTGGTAAGTCGGATTCCGTGCGACGGAAGCAAATAAACACCGGCCACTACTTAAGCTACACCTGATCTGAAACATCGTGGGTCAATTTTGCTCTCAAATGATGGGTGGGGCTTCATTTGTATTTTTCTAGAGGGCGGTGTAGTGTGGTAGTGGTTAGCATCAAGTTCCGGGTTGGATTCCTGGCTCAGACCTCCTCCCACGTTCCAGAAACATAATTCTTCGGTTCAATGAGGGCTGCGAGGCTTGAATAGCTAACAACTGTGTGTATGTCGGCTTCCAAAACTTAGTTTTAAAGAACTGACATCCACAAGTCATGCATCTAAAAATAAATAAATAAAACAAAGAGCTTACTCGGCAGGTATAGGCAGAAATGTATCTGCAGATTTACCTTCGTTGGCTGACAGATTTCCTTCTGCACCAAAGAATTACTGCTATCGATTTCAAACAAAACAAAGTTCTTCAAATGAATCCAACTTGATCATTTTCACGCATTCTTGTCAATTGAAGCTTTCTTAGTCGTTGCAATTTTCAAGTTTTGATGAGATATAATCTTGCCGGGGTGTGAAAGTGGTTACTGCACTTCTCGGAGAGTGGAAGAGTCAAATGGAGTAAAGTGATTTGCTTTCAAGCTTATTTCGACACATATAAAAAAAAAAAAAAAAAAAGACGTGAGGGCTGCCTTAAGGTATTGATTCGTTGAAACAATATCATTGGGACTAAAGAGGCTTTTGCCTGACAGCGATGATTCCGGCAAGGTTAGATTTTAGCTTCAAATAATGCGGTCGTAAAAATGTTCCGTTTCATTTATTTACTTTGTCTTGTTATTGGACAAAAAAAAACGATAACTTGCATCAGAGACATTCTGAGTCAGATTGAGTCCTTGAGGAAAAAATGTGAACAAAGTAAAAGTACCAAAAGGCTGCAAATGGGCATCCATAATGGAAGCGTTTCGAGTTTGACTTTCTTACAAGTTCTTACCTGAGTTGAGCGAGGTCACAAGAACGGACCCCCGTGTCCTAGCGGGCGCAGGACGTCTTTTTTTCGGCAAGGGAATAGCGAACAAACAAAAGGAAAACCCGCTGGGAGCGAGCGGACGGCGTGACAAAGCTCGGCCGCTCGTCGCCAGAGACGGCTTTTAAAGATCGTTCCCCGCACGAATTGGGGCTCTTGGAAAGCCTTCAAAGTCAGTTTGCCCTCCGCCAACTTTTTTCCCTCCTCCCCCCTCCCACTCAATGCGCTTCCTCTTCTTCTTCATGCATGGTTTCCCTTGCCGTGTATTTCTTCACATAAGTTCAGTGTCTACTTCATCACGCCATTGGTCCCGGCAGAATCCACTCTCGCCACTCTCTTTTGCTCCACCTTTAATTCTTCTCCAACACTTCATAAAGATGGAAAACAGGCTGGAGCACATTTAAAAAAAAAAAAAAAAAAAAAAGTTAATTTCTACATTGGTGAACTGCCACCGTTGCCATGGCAACGTATGTGGCAGGTCAACAGTAGCATACGAGGCGGTTTGATCAACTCAGACTTCACATTTCTTCTGATGACTGAACGTGTCCTCGTGTCCGCTGGCCAGTTTGCAGCGCGTCGCCATGAATGATTTAAGCGGCACGAATGAACCTTTTTTTTGTCCACGCGCGTGTTTCTTCTCGCTTGGGTTTGCCTACATCTGTAAAGTGTAATTGACTTTCAGGGCCCTCAGCTAAATACAAATGTAAAGTCGACAGCGCCAATTTCTTGAGGGGACAAAGACACGGAGAGAGGATAAAGAAGTCGCGTTGAATAATTTTGAAAAATAATCAAACTGGGATTTTTTTTTTCCTCAATATTCCGATTTAAAATATGATTTTTTCAAGGTCCTTTATCCATTTATTTTTTTTATTTTTATCAAACAAAAGCGTGAATTAATCTGTTCGTATATTGGTCACGAACTATGTATTATACTGTATGTCCTTTGCGTGCTAAGAATTTCTACCGAGAGGCGTGTACGCAGGGATGGATGGATATCTTTTAATCCAGGGCAGGAATGTTGTTCGAACGCATTCGACCGTCCTGCAATGTGAAAGCAACTTTTTGTATTCCACAGTATGAAATATGAGATCTAACAATCGGATTGCTGCTGATCGATTAGTGGACAGCTGTGTGTTTTTCCAACCGACACAACTCTGCCACACAGATTTTGCTTCAGTCGAGGGGGGCCGGCGACGGCTGTGATTTTAATTTAACTGAGAGAATAAAAAAAGAGCATCAAAACTAACTAATGGTCATGCCGACATCGGATGTCAGTCTGGCATTGGCCGTCTATTGAGGACAAAGTCTTCTGATCAGGCTGGTTTTGGAGCAATTAGTCCAAAATGGCTGCCGCAAACCAAAATAGCTGACTTCCTTTTCAATATCAAGGATGAGTTCTTGAGAGTTTTTCCCTTTGTGTGTCCACCAAATTTTGTGCCGATGGCTCGCCTAAGACTCCCGTGTGCTGATTTTTTTTTTTTTGCCGCTTTTCCAGTGTTGTTGCTTCACGTTTTCTTGCTGACAATCTGAAAAATCCCGTTGATAGGAAGAGCCTTTCGTGATGGTGGCAGAGAACATCCTGGGCCAGCCCAAGAGATACAAAGGCTTCTCCATCGATGTCCTGGACGCCCTGGCCAAGATTCTGGGCTTCAAGTACGACATCTACCAAGTTGCAGATGCCAAGTACGGCTCGGCGCTCCCAAATGGCTCCTGGAACGGAATGATTGGCGAACTCATCGGCAAGGTCAGTGCACTTTTTGCGTTCCAGGCAACCAGTGTCCAGATTTACCCGATTTAGATCCAAACCATTTCTCGAACAGTGAGGACACATTTTTTTTTTTTTTAAAACAAGACCAATTATGGAGTTTGCAGTAATGGAAACAAAAACAGAAAAGCATCATGCTGACCAAAAGCTTTTATCTGCAAATCAGTCGTTCAGATTCGTACCGGAAGGTAAAAGGACAAAGGTTTGAGAACATGACTGTGAATCGAAATATTTATTTAGCTCCAGCCTTAATGGAGTTACAGCTTATTTTTTTTTTTTTTCCCCATCCCGCTGATGCAAAAACAAGTCGCTGTTAATATTTCTTTTCCTCATATGTGCAATCTTTTATTTTGCGTGGAGGCAAAAGGCTGCATGAATCATTTCTACTTCATAACAATCCTGACCTAATTAAGACCACTGGCTGCCTTTCACTGAGTTGATCACTCTGCCGGGAGAGCCTAACTGAATACAAAAATTATTTCCCAGAAAAGGACGGTCCACACTCCATGAATTACGCATGAATTATATTCCCATACACAAGCCGTGTCGCTTTCATGTCCGTCCGTGTAGTCATTTTAGGGAATCCAAGAGATTGGCAAATATATGTTTTATACATAAACACCCTGAATGGAACATTTTAGGTTCATTGGAAATGCCAAAAATATTTTAGTCTGTCTCACATCATATTGATTGCGCACATTTTTATATTTCATCAGCGCAGTCAATAATTATCCCGAAATACTTTTTATGTGGAAAATACACACACACACACGCACGAGCAGAATTCTGATTGGACAAAAACTCTCACTAAAATTTACAACACTCGGATATAATATGCCATCAATGTGAAGAATATGATCATATTGATTATTTTAGGCCAGCAGAGAAGGCCTTGAAGGCCTTTGACCGCCCATCACCGGTTGTTTGTAGTTGTAGTAACGTTCTGAATATTGTCGAGCAGAGAGCGGACCTGGCCGTGTCGGCCATCACCATCACTCCAGAGCGCGAGCGCGTGGTGGACTTCAGCAAGCGCTACCTGGACTACTCGGTGGGCATCCTGATGCGCAAGTCGGAAGAAAAAATCAACATCTTCTCCCTGCTGGCGCCGTTCGACCTGGCCGTGTGGGCCTGCATCGCCGCCGCCATCCCGGTGGTGGGCGTCATGATCTTTCTGCTCAGACGCATCCAGGCCGTCCGTTGCCAGAATAACGCGGGCGGCCACCCGCAGCCCTCGCCCTCCACCTCGCTGCAGAGCGCCATCTGGATCGTTTATGGAGCTTTTGTCCAACAAGGTAAGTCCCACTGCGTTTGGAAGTTGTACCTTTGAGGTCACATTTGCACCTGCTGTGGCTTTACACTAATTTCGGAACGCAAGGACGGCTGAAACACTTGAAATTGTTCAACCTGGCTATGGTTTCATACACGCATGCTAGTGTTCCCGGAACACTGGCGAGATGTCCTGGCTGGTGTACCAATGATTACATATCCCTAAAGTTGATGAACCAGGAGGGCATATGGGAGAGATTGAGACATTTATCCTCATTAGAAGCCAACGCGACAACAACATGAATCGGAAGCCCTTCGTTTAAGCTCCATGTCACATATTGTAGCTTTAATTATGCAACTTAAAGGAGGCAGAAACACTTCAAATGTCTTGCATTAAAGAGAGCATCTAAGGTGTCCCGGCTGGTTCAGCTATGTTTTAGACTATTTCAGCAGGCGATGCAGAGTTGCCATGACAATGATAGCAATACCGTTATCCTTATTACAAGTCAATGCATGACTAGAATTTTGAAGTTGCTCCTTCAACGTGAAACGATCACATACTGTGTCTTTCGATTGGGGAAGCCGAAATGCTTCCCGAGCAGCCGATTTGGAAAAAATATATATAATAATAATAATAATTGAATACATGCATTAAATATGTCGGTGTCTTGGCTGATCCGCTGATATTTCTCTGACTGGAGTAGGTGATCCAGACCATTATCCTGATTACAAGCTAATATACCACATAAGAGGTGTCCTGACTGGCCCACCAAAGTTGTGTACAACATAAATCAAAAAATGTATTTATCGATTATAGTCGATATTCATTTTCATAGCCCGATATTGATTCATAAAACAATATGTAACCTGCATAAAATGTACGATTGAAAAACCTTTTTATACAGTTTAGCGGTAATACCTCATTCCACCACACGGTGGCACATATCTCTAATACATAAACTGGTTAGCATCATGCTCAAACAACGCAATCTTCCGCAAACATCATAAAAAACATTGATTAACTCACTCATATTACCACTTAACTGTCAGGATCGATCGCCGGTGGGCGAGGAGGAGGTGGACCCAGAATGCGAGGAAGCGGGGAAAAGGGTAAGCTAAAGGGAATTTATTAAATTAATCAAACGAGGACAAACAACGTGGCAGGGTGCGAAATGACAAAGACAAACTAAACGTGACTAAACAGAACACAAATGACAAGTAACGAGGACCGTGACAAACACTGGGGATCGTGGGCGTGGGCGTGGGCGAGGGCGAGGGCGAGGGCGAGGGCGAGGGCGAGGGCGAGGGCGAGGGCGAGGGCGAGGGTGGCCGTGACAGTCCGTAAAGGGAGTAATATTCCGACACTGATGTGTTGGGATGAGGTGTTCAAATAGTCCAGTCGTTTGGAGTGCGGATGGGCATCAGGTGTGTGAGGTCAATGGGGAGCAGGTGCGTGGCTGGTGAGAGCGAGGCGCAGAGGGGGAAACGCCCCTACTCAGCTGATCGAAACCATAACAAAACCGCATGCACACAAAAACAATAACACACCCTGTCATGTCCGACGCGGATCATGACATTAACGAGTTGCTTACGACTTGTACGTATATTGCCGTGAGAAGCTGTTTTCCATCGAATGAGCCCTGGTAAGCAAGGCCTTTGCTTGCTACGAGGCGAAACCTCAATGCTAACGCGCTATAATAAGCTAAGTCATCTTAACTTTATCTTGGTGAAGGTCTTGGTTAAAACCAATCAGCGTACTGGAAGTGGTGAGAACTATTTGGTTGTGATGTATCAAAATGGGATCAAATGAGTAGATGAGGATGCTAATTGGTGAAAATATATCACATAGAAAGAAGGCGATCCAGCATTCCCTGTTTGCGATGGTCGAGCTCGACGGTTACCCTTATTAGAAGCCGATGCGTCATCAAGACAGTTTTGAAGCAAAAATTGACATATTAGATCTAAGGGAGCCTGAAACACTTAATGCGATTAAAGAGAGCAGAAAAAGTGAGTCATGAACAAATCAATTAGAAAACATGCATTTAAGAGCCTGCCGTGACCGAGCCATCCGTCATTGAAACAAGTGCACAGCCTTGCATTTTTCCAAAGGTGTCCTCGTCAAGGACGCCGGCCCATCCTTACAGCCGCTCCACATGTAGCCACTACGTCCCCTTTGGACAACTGAGCAACATCCATCATCCACTGGCAAGTTAGCAGCGAGCCAACCCCAAAAGCACATGAAGTTTAGGGAAAAAAAAGATGATTTTTCTTTCTCGTTTGACTCCCAGTGCTGCCAGTTTTGGTCTTTGTCAAGCAGACCGTTTGTTTTCCGGGAAGACGCCGGTCGCTTTGATATGGAGCCGAGCACTGATGCATTGTGGCTTCGTTCGAGAACATGAACTCAGCGATAGCGTCAGCCGTCATTTAGTAATGATATGTCAACATTTGGTAGCTGGAAACAAAAAAAGGATTTTTTTTTTTTCTTGCAACGGTCCCAAGGTGTCAAAATACCCCAGAACCAACAATTGTAGCAGGGATGGGCAAAGTACGGTCTGTGGGCCACATATGGCCCCCGTCGTACTTTAATTCGAGCCATGGAGCTTTGTTAGCAAAATGGCCTCCTTAGATGGAGCAAAACAGGTGGATTTTGCGCTCTAATTAATTTTCCACAAACATATTTCTAATCAGAATGGTGTGTTGTTTTTTTTATTGACGCAAAAACTACCTAACCCGACAGTCAAGAAGGAAGCGACCTGTCCTGGCCTTTGTACCTATATTATAATAATATCTGCGGAAACAAGAGCACTAAAACGAGAGCTTCCATCCATTTACTGTACTTGTACGGTTCGGCGGCAGATACTCTCTACGCTTCGCTTTTGGAGCCAGCATTTTGTACGCTGCACTGCGAGTTTGCGAGACGCACGGACGCTTCACAAAACGCTATTAATTTCACACTTGATGCATGGGCAGGCATTCCCAAATATTTGAATAGAAACAATAAAAAGTCCCATCTAAAATAATATTTCCACTTTAGGAGAGTGGCTGGAAATCATTCGGAGCAGCAAGTGGAAGCAGGCAAATGTTTTTTTTTTTTTTTTTTTTTGCACTTGATGACAAAGTTTTATAAGAAGTTTATTTGGAAGAAGAAGACGGACCGCTGCACTAGATCCATTTGACTTTCACGATGCACATTTCACATTCGATGACCTTTAAAGATCACTCAAAGCCGCGTATAATAAAAGTGACGGATGCCCGAGCGCTGCGCGTCTGACAAGGCGTTCAGTTCCGTCCTGAGGCCGCAGCTGTGTCGACGGTGACACTCCAGCCAAATAAGCTCTCATCACATCATTTTTGCACTGGCGCCGGCTTCCTCGTGACATTTCTACAGCTCCATTTTTTTTTTTTTGTCTCCTTTCAAAAACTCGAATTTATCCTGACATTTCTCTCGTACACTTCATAAGCTCTTTTTGATTTCATACTGAGAGTGAAGGAGAGTCAGAAATGAAATGTGCAAAACTAATGTGATGATCTGGTCTTCTTCAAAAAAGCTCAAAAGACATGAAAGGAAGAAAGTTGGGTGAATCAAGACGACGATTAATGAAGACTCGACTCTTTGGAACAAAGTTTGAGATGTAGCTTGGAATGCAGTGATGCCTTGGGACACAAGTTCAACTCGTTCCTTGAACACGCTTGGAACTCTTTCCCCACGGAAATGAGTGGAAATAACCCTTAAAAGTAAAAAAAAAAAAAAAAGAAAAAAAGTAGCACCTGTCAGTATTTTGTGGATGTATTTTTTAAATTGTATTTTGGTGAACTTTTTTATTCCACAATATTTCCTGTAGCTGTTTTGTAATCTTGCACACAAGAAATGCGCCATATTAAAAAAAAAAAAAAAAAAAGCAAACTTAATTAAAAAAAAAAAAATTAAAAAAAACATTTTTGTGAAAAAAGTAATATTCAAATTGATTTTAAAAAATTACAATAAAGCATTTAAAAAAAAAAAGAATAAAAACTAACAAACTTGGTATAAAAAACAAATTTGAAAAACAAGTCTATTATTATTACAACCCAGATTTTAAACATGTTTTACATTTACAATTGTCCACTCTTGTAAAAAAAATAAATATAATAATAATAATAAAATGAAATATTACATAAGTCAGGAATGCTGTTCATTCTGAATAATATCTGACATGATATGGCATGTTTGGCCCCACTGATATACAATTCGATTGTGATATTTTGGCACATTTGGCCGATTAATTGGCCAATTAATTTAAAAATGTGTATACTAATGAATAAAATATGTTTTGCTCTTTTAACGTTGGCAATGAATAAATATGAATTACAGGCCGAACATTTGACTGTTTTAACTATACTGTACTTTGTCCATTACTTTGTAATTGTTTAACAACAAAAAAAATAAATCAAGCAAAAATAATAATTGGCCAATTTTAAAAGCGCTTAAATGGATGTGGCGATGAATGGTTTGGGCTACTATGCCGTGACGCTCGACATGATTGTGTGCCCTCACGCAGGCAGCGACTCCATCTTGGGCTCGGTGGCCCTGCGCATCGTGATGGGCAGCTGGTGGCTCTTTACCCTCATCGTGTGCTCGTCCTACACGGCCAACCTGGCCGCTTACCTAACCGTGTCCCGCATGGACAACGCCGTACGGTGAGTCGCCATCTTGACACCGATTGTTGAATTCTTTGCTCTGTAAAACCAGATACGCCTCTTAACACACCTGCACAGTTTGATGAGAACCACATTCAGTGTACAAAACGCATCCATGAGTTACAGTAAGCAACAGATGAGACATGAGACGTGTCCCGTTCAGTCCGTCAGGAATTTAAAGCACTTCAGTAGGCGATCAAAGGTTGGCATAGCAATGATAGCAACATTTTACGATACCTTACCACAAGGCAATGAAGCATCAAATGTCGCCCATTGTGGCTTTCGTTGCAGAATAAAATGGCGATTGAAACATGTGAAAGACTAAAACACAGCAGACGTGTGGAGAAAGGAGACAAAATTCAAGAGCTCGAGGATTAGCTGCTTGCAGCTCTTATAGAAGAAGCTCTTTCTAAATATGTACTGCATATTGTTGCTGTCCTGTGTCCTGTCATAAATATATTTTGACACTGATTTAATTCATTTATTTATTATATTTTTTACTTTTTTCTAACAAATCCGGTTTTTGAATTTTTTTTATACCTCTAAATTCTTGCTCAATATGTATGTTACCATGCATTGTAATTTAGAGCGATGGCGCTTCAAAATGCCACATGTTGCTCAACCTAACCCTACATTCAGAAATATCAACAAGTATATTACTATATTAGATATTATTTTACAGGTATTATTATATTTTTTTACTATTATTATTATTATTATTAAAATTTTAATAATATGTTTGATTAATATTATTATTACTATTAAAATTTTAATAATAATAATAATAATAATGATACTGTTATTATTATTATTAATAAAACTTAATGTGCGACAGAAAATAACAAGAGCAGATTCAGAAAAAAAAGGGTTAAAAATGTATCTAAAAAAGTTTAATTACATTTATTGATTTAAAAAAAATACAAATGTGTTGAGCAGTGTTATTAGATGAAAAAAAATCCTCCAATGAAAGGACCTGCCGTTTCCTTTTTCAGAGTAGGCACTAAGGTGATCCGCAAAAAATGGGACGCGCTGCACTAGCACACGACTCCATCATAGCTAATTAACATTGGTCGCAATAATTTCACGTGAGCATTTTGTCCTAATAGTGTTCTCATGCTGTTTTCATTGTGAATTTACCCAGATGATGAATGAAGTAGCTACCCATTTATCTAAAAAGGTGTCAATACTAGTTATTGCTAAATGAATGAGTGTCAGTAAAAAAAAAAAATGCTCTCTTGTCTTTGTAAAGGCATTTGTGTGTCGTCTTGCATATTTCTACACAGCCACCAACTTGTAGCAAATTGTAATTGTTGGAGCGCATGGAGAATAAGAATAAACAAAGAATAAAAAAAACACAGTCTTGTCAAAATGTTCACCCAACTGCTCTCAGAAGTAACTGCTTTATAAATCATGTAGTCGGTGTGAGATTATTTGCGGGGAACACGCAGTAATCTTTGTAAACATAAAACAATCCCGGGAAAGTATTACATGTTATTTGTTTGGGAGAGGACTCACGGGCGGCGTGAAGAGGAAGGCTGACGGGGGGGAGAAAAAAAAATCAATGTGACAGCCTCAATGCAGAAGATTCACAATAAAACTGTGAATTTGAAAGCAGCTGTTGTTTCGCAAAGCACAAAATCCAGCAGCCGAATTAATCGGCTAGCATCCTTGAAATGAATCCATTCAAGCAAACGGGGCCGATTTTTAAATGGACGACAATGGAAGGTGGGAGCCCAAAGTTTTTCAGACCATTGAGAGGCTGCATGGGAAACGTTCCCCCCTTGAAATCTGATCTCTTGATGCCTCACTAGCCTGGTGACTTCCCCTCGTTCCCCTCCTTAGGCAGGAAGCTCAATTTAAAACTTTGCCCTACAAAATCGGACTGATGAACTAAGACCCTCTCGGCGTTCTGTTTAGTAAACACACCCCATAGCTCGCACAAGCGATCGATAACCTTGCAAATATTTTCTCTTTTCTGCTGGAGAAATAAAAGCCCATCGCTCACTTGTCTGACTTTTAATGTCCAAACGAGGAGAAAAACTGACAGCGGACATCAAAAGCATCATATTTTATCAGGCGGACTTAACAAGGTGCAGTTTGTGACCCACCGTTATAGTTCAATTGGAAAACAGTAAAGCTCCTTTATGATTCTACATTTAGTCAATTCCTTGTCTCCCTCGAGGGACTTCCATGCTGCCAAAAAAGCACACGGAGAGGGCGAGTGCTAAAATAAAATGCAGAAAATATGACTCTAAATTCAGTAATTTAGCAAGTTATCTAATCACCACAGATATCCTTTTACTTTGAGGAGACATTTTATGTGTTTTCTTTGTTGTTTTTTTTAGATTTAAAAGTGTTCCGAAGTGTCAGGTGAAATTTGTTTGTCAAAATATTTCAAGGTACAAGAATTACAGGATACTTTACAAACCTTAAGGTTGTCTTGCTGAAATTAATCGTGCCAAAAGAGGGCCTTGAACCTCCCTTTTTTTACTACCTTACAATGCGGCGACAATGACTTTGAGTTGTTTCATTTTAAATGCTGAGTTGTTCACCACGTCTCAGCTCGCTAGAGTTACAAGAAAATGCAGTCAGATTTAAAAAAAAAAAAAAAAAAAAAAGTTATCATGTGTCTATTTTACTTTTTCCGCTGCAGCAAAAGCTTGAAATGCAACCTGACGAAAGAGGCCGCTGATGATAAACTAGCGAATCACTTATTTCTGCCTTAAGTTTTCTTCCGAGCCGCGCTCTGGAGGCTTCTAATTAAACGGCTGAATTAGCCCGACGTCATCATCTGAGATAAGCTTTTCGATTTCCTTTTTTAATTTATTTATTTTTTGTTTAGTTTTTTTTTTTTTTTTTAATGAGACAATTGTGGTCGTAAAACCAGTGTGGTGCTTCTCTAATGTGTTGCTTATAGCTGCAGAAAAAAAACAGATAAAACACATTGTGTTTACAGTATCAGCAGCCTCGTTTCCACTGAGGACACAAACGTTTAACTGACATCGAATGGAAGGGAAAATAATGACATGGATATTAGCAAATTCTGCTGTGTAAATTACAGCACAAGATTAGGCACACTTGAACTATCTCACAGTAAGAAGTAAAGGATTTGATCAAAAATGCTCCAGCGTCTGTCTGTTACACTGTTCAGGCAATTTTTAAGTGAATAATATAAATAAAATCTACCTGCTTCAAGCTTCTGGTGGCTGGAAGGTATCCCACCAGGTCGTGAGGTGCTTGTGAGCAGCTAGCTCGCTAGCTAGCTCGCTAGTTAGCTCGCTAGCCAAAAGTCTTTGAAGGCTACTTTGGGCCAGTGGGCTCATCTAAGGTGTCACCTCTCCACTTAACTCTGAGATTGGCATCGAGGGAAGATGCATTTTAGGAGTTTAGGCATAGCTAGCTTGCTAGCTAACAGCATGTAGTGATACAAATGTATATCTTACATATACTTTTTTTTTTTTTTTTTAAATACCATCAAGGATGAAAAAATTACATTATTTTGACAAAGTAAAAGGTCATCATTAGCTTAAGTAACCTTTTATTGGTCCCACAATGGGGAAATTGGCATAATTTCAGCTGCAATAGTCAAAACAAGAAATTGAAAAGAAGCTGTATGTAAAGCATATTCAGCTTTGAACAAAATTTTTTGCTAACTTCTTTATCAAACATGTGCAGTTGTACCTAAATAAGTGTCCTTTCTCTCACCAAAAGAAGTGCCATTTTCTTCTTCTTTGGCCCACACCACATCTGCATAATAGCGTCATGAGAGAGTCATTTTCAGATATGCAGTATTGTTCATAAAAAGCACATTAGCGCGTGCTCTTACGAGCAGTTAATGGCCAATCGGAGGGATTAATGCGGCGATCGTTCAGCACGGCAACCAACGGATTTCTCCTCGTCGTTAGCGTGAGCGCGTGCGGTCGCCGTGGGTGCGCTACGGACGGGGGGGAGGGGCGTTTGTCATAAGGCAGGGAAGCTACAGGTGCAGCTCATTTGCTTGATCAAGAGCATGCTTGATTAGAGATTTGCTCCAACTCGGAAGTGCTGATTGGGCTTCGGGCAAAGCCAAAATTTTGTTCATAAGGGCTGACGAGCCAACATTTGTGGTTGAAGTGACGTTTGGAGCCTGTGGGGCAAAAGCGGTAGCAAAATCAAAAATTCCAATGTTGAGCTTCCCATTGACATCCGTTCTATCTGGAGATCATCTTTTTGACTTCATGGGGACCTGTTCTGCTCTCACGCTTTCCAGGTCTTTCCAGGACCTGTCCAAGCAGTTGGACCTTGCGTACGGGACGGTGAGGGACTCGGCTGTGTACGATTACTTCCAAGCCAAAGGCACCAACCCCCTGGAGCAGGACAGCACCTTCGCCGACCTGTGGAAGACCATCAACAAAAACAACGGCTTTGAGCACTCTGTCTCAGGCCCCGCTGAAGGCATCAAGAAGGTGAGAGATGCTTCAAAACAAGACCTTGCCTTCAAAAATACCTGTCGTCACACAAAACCTGATGATATTCCGGCACCCACCGTGATGCTCATTTTGGGTTCTGAAATCTGAGGATATCAATCACTGCGGTGCTGAAGTAATATTTGATGACTCTTCTCCTGTCTGTCAAACGTAAGAGCCACAGGCACATGTAAGCCCAAGAAGGTGGAATTCATAATTGAACGAGTGTCTGTGAAGTCCACATAGCTAACGAAGAAGCCTAATTTGGGTCAGCACGACGAGGGGGTCCTCGACGCCCCGCAGCAAACTGGATAGCGCGGCGGCGTGAGAATTTGTGAATTTTCATGCAGCACAACAAGGCACGCTCACTTTGTTCCCTATGTACGGATTTTCATTTGATTGCGTTTTATTTCTGCTGTTTTGTATACAAATATTTACTGACCTAACGCATACATTGTTTTTGATTAATAGTAGACTTCCGGTTGCGCACAAATTTGGTTCGCAAAACTATTTGTATTCATCATCGATATCTACACTTTTGTTCATATTAATATCGTCTATATCAGCGATTCTAAAGTGCAGTACAAATACCACTCGTGGAGAATTGGCTCCCTCTAGTGTTACGCAAGAGAATGACCACATTAAAAGTTTAGCCTTTGCGTAATTTTGCTTTTTTTTTTGTACATTTCATTTGTATTTAACTTTTATTTCCAATACACTCCTATTAATCTCATTAAAATCGAACTTTTTATGTGCAATACAATTTATTTATTTTTTTTACTGTAAAGACCGGAAGCCGTTATGGGTTCTGGTTCTGCAGTACTACAATTTCGCAAGTTTTTTTGTTTTTTAACAATAATATTTTGATTTCCCTCCGATGCTCGTTTATTTTATAATAAATAACATCAGCTTGTTGTAGACGACAGCACACTCCACCTTAGGTACAAATTGCAGCTTCTGTTTTGTCATAGCCATATACGGCAAAATCGCAATACGTTCATCTTGGGCCTTCAATTTAGCATTATTCCCTGAGAAATTAAGGAAAACATCTTGCAGTAATATAAAGTGACAAAGCGATCAAAGAGCCACAGGTCCAGAAAGTTTTTTTTTTAACTATTCTGACAATCAAAACTTTATTCATCGTTGTGCTGCTTTGTATTTGCCTCCAGGCCGTTTAAGTAAGCAACAAATGTCCTTGTGTGACTCCCTCGTTCTCACGAAGCAAATGTACATCCTTCCTTCCTCCGCGTGTGTTCACGAGGGCGACTTGGCTTTCCAACTTTGCGTGGTCCTAATGAGACGCGAGGCGAGGAGGCTTCGTTTGTTGCATTTGTTGACAGCGGATGCGAGGACACTACGGGGAACGACAACGGTGACGACAACAGCGAGAAAAGTGGAAATTGAAAAGGATTCCGCCGCCATTCTCATCTTCGTCACTCGCGACGCGCGCTCGCGGGCTGCCGGCCCATCTCTCAGCAACGACTATTTTCATCATTGTTGTCGAGAAATGTCGTTTTCGCAGTATTTTTTGCTCTAATTACATTCTCACGCTGGTTTGCGTGTTCTCCAACCTACAACATTATTGCGCTGTGCATTCAAACTTTACATGCAGCCATGAATGGGCTACGATGGTAGTTTGGAGTAACTGAATTTTGGTATTTCAATAAACAATGAATAATCATTTATATTGATCGTAATTTCAATATCAATCCAAAATAATTAGGATTGTTTTCCATCATCGGCCAGCGCTAATGCATTATTCTTCAAATTTAAATACAACGGAACTGTAGTTATGAAAAACCAAAACGTCTTGATGAGATTGAAAAAGTTGGAGCCGCGGAAACATTCCGCACGGCTTGAGCATTAAAACTGCGCTTGAATAGAGTGAAAGCTGTGGCCAATGGCGACACTGAGGACCTTTCAGGAAATTACATTTGGCATACACGTAATTGGGAGACGATGTGATGTGAAGTTCACCAAAGAAAAGAAAGAGTCTTATACAGCATATTGTGCGACACCCATGCAGCACATCCAAGTCATTCGGCTTCTCAGGAATAAAGTTTTTGACGTGTATTGTTGCGCTGTGTAATGAGTGAGGGGGGATTTTTTTTTTTTTGCTTCTGTCTCTAACCAACAATTCCGAATTGATCTCTTTTCAAAAATCAATGCGACTCAGGCTTAGTAAGGAGGGTTTTTTTTTGCAACCATCCAGATGTCGCCTCACGTAATTATCCTTTGTGTGTCAACTCTGTGTGTCTTTTAATGAATCTTTTTTTTTTAGGGGGCGAGAACAAAAGAAATGAAACAAAAAGGACAACAGTTTATGATAACACACGATAATATAGAAGTTGGATTTATCATTGCTTTATAACCGTCTCAACATGCGACATTTTGAGATTACATATTTGTGAGCTGACATGAAAAAAAAATGACAGATAAGAAAATGTCGGCTTTCTTGTGATAGATCAATTATTGCGCCACATTATTAACACAGGTATGAATAGGTCAACATGACAGAGTCAAAGTGGTCAGCCAATTTGATGTGTGTGGATGGTAAGAGCGGCAAAAGGCCTGCTGCATTCGGCTGTGTACAACGCTGTACAAGTGAGAGTAGTAACTTTTCGATTCTAAAATATTTTTAGGGTGCTTTTTTAAATAGCGCAAAAACCTCATGAAAATACTTTGAGAAAAGAGCACATTCCAACTTATTTTCAATGCCCGTGCTTTGATTTTGACGAGAAAGTCGCCCCTACCAACATGGCCGCCACATCCTCCCAGCATTTAGCTGGGATGCTGAAGCACACTGCGTATACTTTCTGGTTTCTAATTTTAGCACATAAAAATGTCAAATTATTCAAATGAGTGAAATTAGCAAAAAGGAAACGGTCCGCTTTCTACTGACGCCGGCATGTTGTCATCAATCCAGGCTAAGCGAGAGTCGTACGCCTTCCTGTGGGACATGGCGGTGGTGGAATACGCCGCTCTCACCGACGACGACTGCACGCTGACTGTCGCCGGCAACAGCATCAGCACCAGAGGCTACGGCATGGCGCTGCAGCACGGCAGCCCTTACAGAGACCTCTTCTCTCAGAAGTACGTACTCCACTACACGGTCTCGCTCAATCCCCAAAGACTCGCGCCGCACTTACGGGAGACGATCATTATCACCGTCTCGGTACTTTAATCTGAAGTCGCCCCGGGTCACATGGTCGAGTCAGGGAGCAGCCGCCCCGGTGGGTTGGGAAGAAAAGGGAACCGCGGCTGACTTTCTGCACCTTATAAGCTCACAAATGGATGCGCTTCGTGGCTTTCACTATTAGAAAAGAAAGTGTAGGAGATGTGTGAAAACCAAAAGGAGTGGAATTGAGGCAGGGGAATAAGAGAGATGCACGCTGCTATTTCTTGGAGGAGGGTGCGCGCCTGCTTTGAGGTTGAAGTTGTTGCCTGGCAACCTCACAGCCATTCAGTCAAACCAATTTGAAGTCTTCCATGAATCTAACGTAGGTTTTTGTAAACAACCGAGAAAACTTTCTCGTCAAATTGGGGCTGGAATTCAAATCGACTTTGCAATGTAGAACGGTGCAATTTTCAAATCACAAAGGCTGCAATTGAAGAAGACGAAAAAAAAAAATGTATGTTTATGGTTTGGGGTAAATACTGTGTTTTTTGAACTGAGAATGCATGGGAGTGTTTTTGTAAAAGAAAAAAAAATGAAACATACTGTACCTGTTTTTGTAAAAATCCAAGAAAATTTAGTCTTGAGTAAACTTAACCTTCAAGGCAACCAAACGTCAGTATAAGAAAATTCAGTCTGCTATTAAACTAACACATTTATTTCATTACTTGACTGCTTCTACCGGATTTTTGTTGTGCAATACAAATAAAGTGTAAAAAAAACAGATTGAAATTGTTTCCAATCCGGCCCATGAAACATGATCCACAACCAACCGTGCCTCAGCTGAAGATCTTGAATGCATCGCTTGTGAGCAAATGAATGGAAAACACTTGAGGCATCTGTAGTTGCGATGTTTCATGAATATTCATGTGTATAAATTACTCCATGTCGAACGCTTCAATGTCTGTGCGTGCATGTTTCCGACGGTGCTTCGTTTTTTTGGCTTGGAATAAATGTGCGGAATTATGCTCTAATATTTATGTGCCAGTCCTTGCCGCAAGTGTTGAAAAATCTCCGCACATTAGATTCAAGGCCACGTCTCGCTCGTCCTTCTCCGTGACACGGCCGCATCCATCTCCTCGTCCACGTTTTTGGCGGTCCAGACGGACTGGTTTTTTTTCCAGCCGCACAAACCTACACAATCTGCTTTTAATTTCCTGATTATCACCATTTTTCATTGCAGCTTGACTGGCGGAAAATTGCAGGGTTATTACATGGTTATAACTGCGTTATAACTACACATTATAAATCCTCCATAATGAGCCATGTAGGGCTATTTTAACCGCATGTGGCTGCTTGCCTGATTGATCAGCTACAATATGAATCCAATGGAGTACCTTTCATTAATAACTTTACCCCATTTTTGTTGTATTGAGTGAGATAAACTACTGAACGTAAAACAAATGAATTCTTCCACATGACTGACTCAAGTTAAATGCATTTTATATTCCATTGGTACAAACATGTTAAACTGGTTCGGATTAGAGGTGGGGCATAATATGGATATCATTACGAAGAGTTATCGCTCAGGGTTATTGCGAGTCATTCACATGTTTTGTTTGGCACAGTTTTGACACCAGATGTGCTTCCTGACACAACCCACCCAAGGGTGCAACAATCCTGGTCACATCACCTTTTATTGGGATGTGCTCCCTACCAGTGTTTGGTTAAAGTGTTGCTGCATTGTTTTTGCAGTTTTGGGCAGTGGCTTTTGGACCTCAGCGTTCAGTGTGTAGTTGAGTGACCTGATCCAGGGGTCCCCAACCATCGGTACCGGTCTGTGGGCAAATTGGTTTTAGCCTCTCACAAGCCAGCAACAGTGTTGCCTGACAAAGTTTAATTTTTCAAGAAAATCACGTCTGGAACATCTGTTTTTGTTCATGTCCGACATCCTCCTCCTCTGAAAAAGTCTTTATGGCGCATCAACCAATCAGAAGGATAAACATAGCTGAACCAATTAAAAGATGGCAAAATGGGTTGTCCAAACTCACACCTAATTCAAATGAATCAAGATCGTTAGCATGCTGAGCATTTAAATCAGGTGTGTTGCAGCAGAGAGAGATGGAAAACGGGTATGATGACGGCGGCCCTCGAGGACCAGAGCTGAACATGCCTGTCCGCAACATTTGAAAATGCAATTGGTTAACTAAAGAAACAGCAATTTCACCGTTCAACTCGGGAGTCTGAAGGCAATAAGCAAATATTTGCATGGCAACACATTCAAGCTGTGATCTGATTGGGCAAAAAAAAATAAAAAATGTTTTTGTAACAGTGTCTATTTGCCCTCCTCAGGATTTTGGAGCTTCAGGAAAAAGGCGACCTGGACATCTTGAAGCAGAAGTGGTGGCCAAAGAAGGGCCGCTGCGACCTGCAGAGCCACGCCAACGCCCAGACGGAGGGCCGGGCACTGCACCTCCACAGTTTCGCCGGGGTCTTCTGCATCCTGGCGGCCGGGCTGCTGCTGGCCCTGCTGGTGGCCGCCCTGGAGACTTGGTGGAACAGCAACCACTGCCGGCGAAAGGAGCCCAAAGAGGTGACCAATGACAACTCGTCCGGCCTGGGCTCGGGTCCGAACCGGGCCGCCGCCGCCGCCGGTCCCCCTGCCCCGCCGAGGCCCCGGTCGAGACCCAGACCCCCGGGCCCCCCGGTCCTGCCCAGAGACGCCACTGCCACACTCTACTTTATGGATCCAGCAAGCACAGACGCCAGCCCCGATTTAGTCGAGCTGCAGTACACGCAGTTATAATAGGTGTGCCCTGATGATAGCCCCGACATCATGTGATCGGTCTGTGATCATTCCTTCTCATGCCGGGAGAGTGCTTGGGGTGCTTTCACTGTCGCTGCAGTTCTCTCTCATCTGGATCAATGGTGCTCATGGGAGAGAACCGTAGCGGCAACAACGACACCACATAGCGCAGTGGCGGGCCGCGCGTTTGCTACCTGGGCCTTCCGTGGGGGACTCACCTGACTAAAATTTATTATACGATGCAAGAACGTAGATACGAATCGGAAGATACGTCACACTAAGCCGGGGATATGCCCAAGTTTGGTCCTCGAGAGCCCCTTATCTAGCCTGTTTTAGATGTCTGCTTCACAGGCTGGATAGGGGCTCTCGAGGACCAGACTTGAGCTAAGCTAATGTGCATGCTTGCATTGACTTTGATAGAAACGTCGCCCCTGAAAACACGGCCGCTACGTCGGTGCGTCTGCAGCTAACAGACTTTGACAATGTTTGAGGTGCCGAACAGCATAGACTCATAGAAGCGTTGTGATATACGTCCGTACAGGAAGTGTTCTCAGTGCACTGGACACGATTTTCTGTACTTTGAATCCCGATCCAAAGAAGAAATTTATTACAGTGATTGCATTTGGCTTCTGATTGCGTTTAGGCCGGCAGAGAAGGCCCTGCTGACCTTGATGGCCCTCCACTGACATGTTGTCAATGTCCCAAAAAAATCCCAATTGTACTCCTGGGTTCATCCGCACGTCAGTGGTACAACAGCTCTCTTTAGCTCATCCATTCAAGTCTTAATGCCGTAGAGCTCGGACTTGTGCACGACGCATCCAGACTACGAAGGCTTGACATGGATCCTTAAACTAAAGTGTGAGCACGAGCAGATGACGTAGAATCTCAGCCTTGACCCGCCGCCTGTTTGACTTGACATGCAAGCGTCCCGCAAGAAGCGCCGCTCTTGGGAACCCCTTTCAGTCCGGGTCCTGATCTCACCTGGTAGCAATAGGTGGCGAGTTGGACATTAAAGCCTTTCTGCCAGCTCACACGAACGTCACCATTTTGTTTAATTGTTTACCAAAAACAGATGCCGGGCTCTTGACCCAGGCAGGTTAGGAGCGGCCTGAAAAAATTCCTGCGTGGTGATTGGCTGTGTCAGGACACCAAAAAAAGGGGGGGGGACACGGGGCCGGGCAGGGGTAGATTCTAGTCGTTTCATCTGTCATCTCATTTTGGTGTCTTCATTGCATGACAACGGAAACTGGAGGCGGACAAACACGGCCAGACTTGGGACATGAGAAATTAGTTGGATTTTGTACGAAAAGTGGAACAAAAAAATTTTTTTTTGTTTTTTTTTTAAATGGCTTCATTGTGGGTATCTGTCATTCAATAGAAAGGCGATGCATATCACGATACGGGGTGTGTGTGTATAGACGCTGTGTATTGAGTACATAGGGTGTGAGAAAATTCAAGGACAGTACATTTTTAAAGAGGAACCATCTGGCTCGAGTCGATGCACAAAAAAAAAATATTGTGGAAAATTTCTCATGAGCTTTAGTCAGTTGTGTCCAAATTGCGCCTCCACCTTTCCTTTACTGTCATTTGTCTTTTTATGTATGAATGTCGATTTTAAGTGTTTTGGTCATTTCCCGTCTTTGTTTTATTAACTCATAAAGATGTGGTTCTTAAAATTTTTGGGGTCTAGGGACCGTTTTAGGGGAGAACTTTTCCCAAGGACCTCCACAAAGTCGTAACACAAATTAAACACAACTGTTGTATTCCTCAGTGTCCTAAGAATGAAAAAGTAGCTTACTTTCAAGTGCAAAGTCAAAGTGCTCATTTACTAAAGATTGGAATGTTAACCTTGAAGAAAATTGTTTTCAATCTTTACAGCAAATGTTTATTTTGTCAAGTCGTAACTTCAAGTGAATACTTATATATTAAATTGATATTAAAGTCAAAGTTAAACAAGTTTACACCTTTATTCTCTTTAAAAATAGGACTATATCCTGGAAAAACTTTTGTTCTCAAGATAAATAATACACTTTTTAATCTCATTTTAAAAAAAAAGGCTATTTATGCAACAATGTCATATTTATATCAGACGTTTTACTTGTGCCAAGGGAGTAGTCATTGGTTCATTGATGCGTCTGCCGGTACCGTTTGGAAGTGATCCAACCGTTTCTGCAAATCCATTTGTGGACCCCCAAGCGACAGCTCGCAGACCTCCGGGAGTCCACGGGCCTCAGTTTTAAGAACCACCGTCCTGACGTGTATGTTGGATGCCATCTTGTCAGTCTTGTGTCTGGGAACTTTGAAATTTTTTTTTTTTTTTAAAGCAATTTCTGCAAGCTGTGTCACAATATCACACATCACCTGCATATGATTGGTTGTGGCAGCACCAGATTGTCTCAAAGGCTGGATTTACACTGCAGGTCAAAGTGGCCAATTCTGATT
The DNA here is from genome assembly GCF_059441095.1 of Idiotropiscis lumnitzeri. Taxonomy (NCBI): domain Eukaryota; kingdom Metazoa; phylum Chordata; class Actinopteri; order Syngnathiformes; family Syngnathidae; genus Idiotropiscis; species Idiotropiscis lumnitzeri. Next base: position 10,241,901 of record NC_142399.1, read on the forward strand.
CAACTCCTACTTTGCATTTGACATCAACATCGGGCAGCAACAAAACAAATCTTAAGACAATAAAATAAGTAATAGAGTCCAGTTCTGAATCATTGCACCGTGTTCAGGTTTTAATGAAGGAAAACTCCGCCAGCTGCCGAAGGCCGTTGTTATCTTGATTTAATGCTCGGTGCACCTCTAATGTACCTTTGTTCAACCTTATTTACTGCTCGGTGCGTTTGCTATAGTTCTGACTCGACCCAGTATTTCACAAAGTGTGTGTTGCTGGAAGAGACCTCATTCTCATCTGATACAATGCTTTCATTTATTTTGCCCCCCCCCCCATGCTCCCGGGTATTCGATTTGGCCACATAGAAGACATCCGAACCAAATTGTGAAAATAAAAACTTCAATGGGGACTCACGCGATTTAAGATTATGATCAGCCACTAGTTTGAAAATTCAATTGGCTCTTAAAATACAATCTGTGGATTAGATTGATATATAATTTCATGAAGAAACTTTAAAATTTAGGTTGCAAATGTAGGTCAGTGATTTGGCCGGTGCCACTCGTGTAAATCCCGCCTCACTGAGTAGACTACATTGCGAGGACTATCGATGATTGACGACAAAGCAACCGGTGTAACCACTTTTCTTTCTCTCTCTCTCTCTCTCTCTCTCCACTTTTTGTTTTTAATATTTTCCCTTTGATTTATCCTCCACTTTTTTTGAACGGCACCCGCTCGCTGCTCATCGTCCCTGCAGGACAAAGAGGTGAACCTGGAGCAGGTCCACCATCGTTTAAACAGCCTCCTGGACGAAGACCTGGCCCACAAGCAGCTGCCGGGCCAGTCCATCGAGATCTCAGCCTTAGACATCGGCAGCATGCAGCCCAGCCAGTCCCTGGAGGTCTTGTCGGCCAGGGAGTACCCCGCCCACCGGGGACCGCCGCCGCCGCTCTCGGTCAGCACCTTCCTCCGCGAGGGGCACGGGGCGGGCAGGACACTGGGCGCGGTGGGCGGACGGACCCTGCCCCTGCCCCTCAGCAGCGCCACCATGCCATCCATCCGCTGCAAACACCGGGCGCCCAACGGGGGGCTCTTCCGCCAGAGCCCCATCAAGACGCCCATGCCAATGTCCTACCAGCCTGTGCCGGGGGGGGCCATCCCGGAGGGGGAGGCCAGCCACGGGACCTCCATCTGAGCGCTCAAGGTCACTCGCATAAACGGTGCCAACGTCATGGAGAGAGTTATAAATAGAACCGGAAAATAAAAACAAAAGGAGAAAAAAAAAAAAAAACATTTTTATGACCAGTGGGGAGGCGGCGCGTGAAAAGACAGAAGAGACTCTAATGTACATATTTGTAACTATAGAGAGAGCAGAGCGACATTACAAAGTGTATTTTGAATATTCCCCAGAGTTGAGTTTAAAAAAAAAAATTAAAAAAGCAGAAAAGTATTTGGAAACAAGGACTGTTTGAAAGGCTTTGTAAATTTTTGGTTCTCAACAAATAAAGGTGACAATTCTTTGTGGTTGTTTTCTAAGTGCCAAGTTCCACTTCTGTTTTCTTTTCAGATAACTGAATGTACTGTGAGAAATCATGATCAACAAAGACATTTCACAACAGGACAAAAAAAAAAAAAAAAGACATTTCAATGAGTGATTTGTTTCCTATGAAAAGAATAAAATGGTATAATACAAAAAAAAATGATGTGTGAAACTTGCCCAACTGTCTTGTACTGTTTGCGTGTTGGAGGTGATACCTTTGGGAACAAGCGTTTTTTTTTTTTTTTTTTTTTTTTTAAGTCTCTGCTTGGAAGTTGGAACTCAACTCGACTTGTCAGATTTCTCGGCCACACGTTGGACAATTTCACGATGAAATGTTTGGGTTTTGAATCACTCCCCCCATAGGTGCAAGACCCCTGAGGAAATGCATTGAGGGATGGAATGTGTTTAAACTTGAGTTAGTTAACGATTGAAAGTATAAAGTTTCAAATTAGGGTTCGGGTTTTAAAGTAGGATTTTGAACTCGGGTTAGTGTTTGCAGTCTTTATATAGATTTATAAATGCACAAAAAAAAAAATCAATATGACCTAGAAGGGAAAAGTTTGTTTTGGGTCTATAAAAATATGGAGGAATAAAATTTAATTAAAGACAGAAAAATAATCCATAAATTATTCTGCATTTTCCAATGTACAAAACATGCAATTTATTTTATTAAAAAAAAATTACATATTTTATTTAAAAAAAATTACAAGTCGTCTGTTAGGTGTAGAACATTCGTGGCCTAAATAGTGAGTTAAATTGTGAGTCATGGTTTTCATAATTTTCTTTTTGAATCTCCCCGAGCACATCACGGGCCCTGATTCGCCTGCCTGAGAAACAAACCAAACAGGACAAAATCCAAGACGAAAACGTGCGACGAAAAGGCTCCACGATCCATTTTGTTTTCGCTTATCACAACAGCCCTGGCACACGGATGACATGACTCGCATGAATACGCCGTTTAATTGGCCTGTTTGGCCAATCTGCTGTTAAATACCTTCGATTCTGCCCGCAGGGACGAAGCTGACCGGCTGGGCCAGACGGATGCGCCGTTGTTATGATCGTGCAATTTCTGGCTCGTCGCACCTCCGTTTCCTGTCGATGTCCCAGTAAATAGAATAAGTACAATTATTAGATGGATGCAAGTGCAACCAATTCGAAGTGTGTTGAGGAGCTTCATTGAGACAAAAGTAGCCCTTTGACGCTATTTTACAGCGACTAAATCACAAACTCTTTCAAGCAACAGCTTGAATCTAAGCCAGTGGTGAGCATTTCCTGAAGCACTGTCATGCATATACGCAAACAATCCCCATGTGTGTGTGAAACCCCAAGGCAAAAAGGTAAGCAGAGCTGCATTGAGTTTTGTTGCTTGCACAGATGTTTGTGACATCGCGAGTCAAAACACAAACGTGTTTACAAGGTCTCGAGGCGTGCGCCGTCGCCTTCTTGGTTGTGATGTGCATCTTCCCTGAACATTTCCAGAAGCGACATTGACCGAACAAATACAAAAGCTAGAACCAAAGGTTTCATGCAACAGAATAATTCAGTTGAGCCTTTCCCATGCTGAGCTGATGTGGCCAAAAAAAAAAAAAAAGAATATTTGGAGGTGGAACAAAAGCCAGCGCGAACCTCTGAGACTCCGAGACACAGTGGGAAGGAAACTGCAGTACGACTTGAAGAAAGGATGAATTTTTCATGAGGCCAGGGGGGCTTCTGCTGCAAGAATACAGGTTGCTATAACACACAGTTATTTAAGTTAAGATGAATAAGTGAGGCGCTAATAAATTATGCATTTATTTAACCTTATTGCCTCAAAGGAGGAAATAATGTTCCTATTCCCTCCTGAATGGCCGCCTACCACGTTCTGGTCTGCTTCCTAGAGACAGACTTCATCAGAAAGATCATGAAGCTGAAATCAACTTTTAAATAAATCATGATTCCGTGAGGGGCAGCAGCACGGTGCGATCGGACTTGGAACGAGGTCTGCTTTTCGAATCTGGGCTCTTTCTTTGTGGAGGAGTTGAGATGGTCAAAATATGCCAAACTCTTGATGTCCACGTTTGGAGTCAAATCCGCTAACTAGCAAGCTAAGAATGCAACGGTTTTGATAGGCAGGTACCTGTGCGGTCGGCATAAAAACAGTCGAGTCTAGCGAGTTTGGGGACGGCGATGCACCTGACGTTGCTGATTTGGTAACACAAAGTAGATTGCACTTAGCATAATAACGCATCTCTATCCGACTAGTTTAGTGTATTTGTCAATTTGGTAGATGTGCTCTGAGTGTTCTGTGTGACAATCTGCGCCGCACCCCAGCGCATCTCGCAATTTGGTGACAAAAAGTAGACGGAATTGTAGACTACCTCAAAGCAGGTCTAACACGCGGCGCGGGTGATGTAACGGGATTTTGGTGGATTTGGTAGATGGATGTGTGTGGTGGTTGTCATCGAGTTCATTCCTAAATATGACAACGGCATGCATCGGTGAATCGGAATCGTTGTGGATCTTAGGAACACCACTCTGACCGCAAACTCTGACCATGCAAAGCGGTCTGACTGCATCACCCGCAAAGGGGGATCTTGCAGTTTTAAGAAAAGTCATTAAAGTTCTGGACCAAAGTGCACAACTTGTCTGTGACGTAATCATTTGTGACAAATCAATTCGTCAGGCGAGCGGATAAACAACTCCTAGTAATCTTATTACAAAAAAAAAAAGGACCCAACTTCTCTACTTTTGCCCCGGGATAGTCTTCAGCTCAGCCGGAACCCCGAGGACGGACGCGCACCATAGATAAGAGACAGACGGATAGACGGTCGTTTCAGCGAACCGATCAACTCATTAGGATTCCGGTGACAAATGCCCGCAGGCTGCCCTGCGCTGGAGGGAGCTCGGAGAACTTGCACCCGCCATCGCTGACCTCATCTTGGCTCATAAAGAGATTCATTAGGATGAGTTAATGACTTTGTTGCGACTTGACAACAGTGTCCTCGGTCGACAGTGACCGACGTTTCTAATGCTCACCGTTATTGGCACCCTTTGTGTTTCGTGTAATGGAGGCGTCTTTATAAAATGTGCGTAGCCGGGAGGAAAACTAACGAAATAGCGTCAAATTAATACGTTTGAAGGAGGTTACTCCAAATCTGCTCAATCAGCACCTTCAACGCAGGTACGGCTGTGTTACAATCATGGCCAAGGTCGCTCAGAGAGTCTCCAGAAGCTAGCCCCTGTAGGACTGTAAAAACTTTGAGAGTATTTTCACTCGAGAAGAATTGTTTTATATGTGACAGAAACCACAAATGAAGATCAGAGATTGTTTCTCAACTTTGGTTGTTCTCAGTGTATGTGGTGCTCCGATAATCTGACCACAGAGACCTGCACAATCATTTGAAGATTCTGTCACATGTGCTTCCGGATATGCGTCGATGTTTCCAAGGAGGAGCGGAGGTGTGTGTTAGCAGAGTCTTCCTAATTTATGCAAAAAAATCGGAATTGGGTAACAATCGCTTCCTTGCTTGTCAGTCCTTGATTGGCTACATCCCGTTGGCGTCACAGTCCACGGAAACATGTATCTTGGAAGTTATCGGCTTTTGAACGTGTTTAATATTTAAGATTCTCAATCCGATGTGGACCTTATCATTGTGACAAAACACTTTAGCACGTCTCAGAGAAAAGGAAAATCTTGATTTTGTTGTTGGAACGTAGCAAAATGAAGACAAACACAGCCAGATTGTCTTCATGTGCACCCGACCTTAAGTGGAGAGTCATACATTTTTCTTCTCTAGCTTTTTTGTTGGATTCACGTGATTTGGACGCAATATTTTTGAGCCGCCTATGATCTGCCAGCGGGCCACTCGAGAATCCCTCAGTAAGCCTCTAATTTCGTGATTCCTTTGCGTTCAAGGCCCCGCAGTCTCTTCCACCGTTCTTAAAGATCCATTTTTGGACTTAGCCCCGTCCCTGATAGACTGAGGTTTGTCCTGGAACTGTTTGGCAGACATCATAGGTGCCAATTACTGTAGCCAGAACCGCATGACTGCGGACCCTTAAAGTCAAAGATCATGTTCGCCTTTTGATAACACAAAATCTCTTGTTTGCTCTTTCAGATGCAGTTCCATTCTTGGCCCCGTTCTGATATTTGGGATGTTGGCGAGCCGGCCGGGGCCGAGGGCGTGACTGCGCACGTGAGTGGAGTTCGTGTCGCGGTTGTGATGTTCAAAATTAACTCGGAAGTCTACAGAAGCATTTTATCTGCCGATTAAAGAAAAAAAATATATATAGTTTCTAATGCAGCAAGCTAATGACCCAAAATAAAACACCAAAAGAGTTGTCAGAGGAAAAAAGTGGCTGCTTTTAGATCGGCCGAGTCAATCACCAGACTTAAACCCTAAGGAGGGTGCATTTTTTAGATAAACAAGTTCACTCATCCACTGTGCTGCACTAGGAACTCAATACAAAGTCTTAATTCCTTTAATCAAAACGATCTGTTCCAATACTTTTTGCTCCCCTAAAAATGTAGTTTCCTTAAAAAAAAAAAAAAACTTTTTCCTAGGTTGTGTATTAGATCCAGATACAACTACACGGTGCTTTGACTTACGAGTTCAATTCCATGACGATGTTCTTAACTCCAAATCACTTGTATCTCAAAAAGAACTTTCCCCATTGAGTTGAATGGAATTAATCCCTCTGCACCCAAAAAGTGGAACATCTTTTAGAATAATAAACTCAGCGCTTTACAGTAATGCACGTATAATAACATACAAGAATAAAAATGGCATGCAAAGTATTCAACGGTTTATGTGACATGCTTCTTCTAGTGTGTGCACATTCGCAATTTAAATAGATTTTATGATGAAACACGAAGACGACGGCCAGAAACTAGATCAATGTTAGTTTTATTAGCCCATCTCTGGCATTTTTATGATCATCAAGCTAATGAACTTTCATAAGACAATGCGAGGTTTAAAAGACAATGAAACTTTTGTATTTACCTTTACTAGTTTTCATGAGACAACTGATGAGACAACGAGGCACACGGCAACACTGGCTGAGGGAGTGGATTGGTAAACAAGGGCGGAGCCTAGAGAAGAGGTTTTTCAAAATTGGCAGATAATGAAAGTCGTTTCAAACATGATGGATGGGCGGCCTCTCCAGACACCCAACTGCTAATTCTCGATAAAAAAAATCCTTGAAGGGATGGAAATGTTTGCAGTACTTGTACAAAACATGCATCGAGCAGTTTCGTGAGGGCTTGAAAGAAGACTTGCGCTAATCCGCAGAAAAATGCCACGACCTCAACTGGAAACACAAAAGCTTCTCGGCATTGTCCGACGCACTTCTCGCAACTTTGTAGTGTTCGTCTACAAGTGCACCTCGGCAAATTGATGCTGGCACTCCGTGAGCGCTCGCCGCAGTATCGGGCCTAATGCCTCCGAAAAACAAGCGATAAGCATCTTATATAACTGCAGGCAGCTGGAGAAAATGCAGCGCCGTTGCTTCAGCGACGCTTCCAGGGAAGGAGGGGGGGGGGGGGAGCGGTGGAAGCCAAGAAACGACTTGCCATTTGTTATTATCGAGAGTCGCCGCCGTGCGATTCGCTAATCAGCCTCTCTCTTATTTCACATACGAGCAATTTTCCCCGACACAATATTTGTCTTGCGGCATGTGATGAATCGTGTTGAAGAGGCAGAAGTTCTATAGGAAATAATTGGTCCCACTCTGCGTGGCGCTGTTAGGCCTTGTAGCTGCAAAGCGCCGCTCGCAGATGTTGGATGAGTAATGGCGTCGTGGGGGACGGCGGCGGCGGCGCTCGAATATTAATCTCTCTTTAACTCTGGCCGAAAGGACAATGCGCAAATGCATCAACGTGGCAATGGGGCTGACGCAGGCACGCACGCACGCACACAGTTCTGCTTTCACGTGATGTCCTTCGTCCGGGCGATCCTGAGTTGGACATGTCACGCCGTGAGCGATGGGATGAGTCAGCTGGTGAGAACGGAAGGGGGGGGGGGGCGGGGGGGCTTCACCTCCTTTGGTGCCCCAACAAGCCAGCAAAGTCGCTACCTTTGAAAGCATGTACATCCTGGGGAATATTTAGAACTTCAGAGGGCCCAAACACTTAATAGGGCCCCCTGGAATGCTACGGGTGGAAAGGTCCACCCCCCCCTCCTCCTTTCTAACACAGGTTTCACCAACTGATGACAAAATAGGTTGACTATCATATTAATTTTTCTTTATTTATTGATTGATTTTTATTAATGTTTTGGGATGGCGTGGGGAACCCCATTTTGTTTGGAAAACGCTTCTCGGCAATATATCCCGAGAGCAGACTGAATTCTGAAGTGGCAATTTACAGAAAATGCATCCAAAGTAAGCGGGAGAAGCTTCATCATGCAACAAGATAACAACCCGAACACATTGCCAAGTTGCAAACACAACAAAAGATTTCACCAAGGGAGAAAAAAATGGAATGTGTTTGACTGGTCAAGTCCATCACCAGACCTTAACCCTAGCGAGCAAGCATTTTTCCTACTGAGATGAAGACATTTTCAGAAACAAACAAGAACTGAAAGAGGCTGCACTCAAGCCCTGGAAAAATATTTCAACTGCTTAACGCAGTTATTGCAAGTAAAGGTTATGCTGTCAAATATGAAATGTGATTCACTTGATGTTCACTTAATGTCCGATGTTTTGCTCTCTTGAAAGGCGACTGGCTTTAAACTAAAGGTGCTCCGTCAGGAGTTTTTAAATGCATCTGGAAGTAATCAAAACCATGAAACAAAAGTTTTTCTGATGGGAATGCCAAATGTCCTCAGTATACAACAAAAACAAGCACACAAACATCCAGGTCTCGAACAAATCAAGTGTTGTGGGGTGAACTCTTTACAGCATAATTTGCGGGTTCTGCACCAGATACTACAGAACCTTTTGCCAGCCCGGGTGGCTCACGTTCATGCTGAACATCGCTATAGTCGTCCTCGGTGTGTTTCGACAACTCAATGTAACAGACTTGGAAGCGGAAAAGATGGACAGGGAAGTGCAAAAAGCCCATTTTCATTCAAGGTCCTTTGCGAAACCTTCACATGTTCAAAAGTACGCTTCGGATTCAGGTGTCCCGTCTGGGCAAACGTGATTGGACTCGTAAAACGTGTCAGATGGAAATAAACAGTCTTCGCTCAATGCTTTTCATCCTTGAGGTGGGGGAAATATATTCCGCTTTTTTGGAATATTTCTACAATGTATTAAGTTTTAACTTGCTTTTTTCCGACTTTTGGCAGATCACTGCAACATTTCGGCGGCGCAACGGCCAATGTTAATGATTGGAGATGTAACCTTTTGCAGTTGACGCGATTTATTACTCATTTGACGCACAGAAAATTACATAAAGTCCACTTTGCTACTTTAATTGGAACAATATTAGAAGACGACGTTTTGACGGACGTTTTTCCCCATCGTCAATTTGTGAGGCTCAATCAGGGATTAAATATTCAAAAGTAATACATACAGCAGAATGGTGTGATCTGACTAAAATAAGAAAGTTTAGTTTGGATAAGGAGCAACACATAAATGAAAGATTTGAATGATAAAGTCAATATTGGGAACAAATGCTATTTTTACGGTGTTCAAAGTAGTTTTAATGGCTCTTAAATTGTATTTATTAAATATGCAATCAGTTCAATTTAGCAGACGCTCTCAGACCGGAACACGGAAACGGGTGAAGTCGTCTTGAGAACGAGGTTCGACGTCCTGTAAATTGAGATCTACACAACAATAGGTCTCAAAATGATATATTTTAATCAATTTGACTTTGCAACGCGACAATTATTTTATTGACATGTAATCTGACTTTTACGTACAACGAACATGTGCATTTAAAACATTTTGGGGTTTAAAAAAGGCCATTTTCATGAACACAACAAACACAGAAAGAGAAATTTATACATGACGGTAACTAGTTTTTAAAACGAGAACAAATCGCCCCCCCTCACAAACCTCCATAATGTCCCTGCATTACTACAGTAATCGCTTTTATTGTTTTGAATGCAAAAATTGAATTTTCTGTCATGTTTCAAAATGTCAGTGTACATTGTGAAGAAAATCGCAAATTAAATCTAAATCGCAATAAAATGTTTACCTAAAGTTCAGACCCAGTCACAATCAACATATTGAATCATTATTCTGCTCCATTTTCATGATGATATCAACCCTGCTACCATATGGCATCGTATGGCGACTGCATAGACAACACTACGGCACATTTGTGACGGCACTCCACCCCCGCCCGTATTCCTATCTTCAGTTGCGCTCTCCAGTTAACCGCAATGTGGACATCCGAATGACAGCTTGACTCCAAAATGACTCAAAAGTTGGCATCTGACAAGACTCGATGAATCCGGTCATGAAGTAATTTGCGCACAGTTTGGTTAAAACGCCCGCAGATGCGTGTGCCAACACGCTGCTATTTATAAGCATTCCCCACGACCTCCTCCCTAACTTTCACGCCAAGAGACGTCAGGTGAGAGCACGGAGGGTCCTCGTCACCGTGGCGCTCGCCCCCTCGGCCTGTGCCGACTGAGCAGCCTGGACGACGGCGTACTCACGTAACAACACGGCCCACGGCAGGCTGCTACGCGTCACTTCACCGGGTGAAAGGCGCGGAGAGGAGACAGCTTAGATCTCATTAGCCAATTACTGGGGCACTTCATCAACATCCACACCGAGTGCGGCGGCCTCGGGCCCTTCCTCACTCCCACTCGCCGTCGACAGCCGTCATCCTCGCTCTCGTCTCGCTGAAGAAAGAAGGACGGACATCACGGTACAGGTTGAATTACCTAACGCAGCGTTCATGTGATGAACATCTTTAACAAGCATAAGGATGATTCGTGAGAAATGAGCGAAGAGAATAATAGGTGTGACTGTTTTTTTTTTCTGTTTTAGCAATCATTTTAATTAGTTATTACCAGGGTTGAATTTTGATAATGTAATTAATAATTTATCTGTGTAACAACAAACAATATTAGATTTACTACACATGAATGTTTTGGTCTTCCAGGTTAGTATCGTTGTTTCATGAAATATGGAAAGCCGACGTGATAAAGCCACACTTTTGTTGGGATTATTTTTCATAATCTGGTCTACGAATTGATTTGTGTTTACAGCACACTTGGTAGAATTTTGTAATAAATGGTTTGGATCGCAATTCTAAGTTATTAGTAGGTTAGAAACTCTAATTGAAGCAGATAAACTCATATTAATTCATGATTCATTTGACTTAATTTTAGCGTAAACATAAGAACAAAACAATTATATATAAAGAATCAGATATTTTTATTGTAATATAGATTGATTTGTTGCTTGTTTGTTTAAAAAAAGTGGGAAGACCTTGAAAAAAAATTGCAATGACAGAAAAAAATTAAAATAAATAATAAATAAATATATATATATATATATATATATATAAATATATATATATATATCAATAAGATGGGTAAATAGAGTACATCTATATGTGTATTTATTTGTAATTATAAACCAGTTATAATTAGTAAGAGTTAAACACATCAGCATGGAGGAAAATCAAATCTCATGAGGTGGACGAAATAGTGACTGCATTATTTTGAATCCATTTCCAGTGGCAAGAGTGTCTGTGTGTAATTGTGCAACATCTGGACAGACTGCTCATTAAAGATGCTGTTAAACGCTCTGGAGATGTTACACACTCACTGCCAATTAAAGCATTTAAATTAAAGTCAGCGTCAGGCAGCTATTTGGCGACACGATTGTGACCTGAGAAAACCTGCGCAGAATCAAACGCGGATTCCAAACACCGGCGTGAGGCTAAAGAGCGACACGGTCATCTCCTGAGCCGTCTGGCTTCAAGATGTTTATCTTCAGCATCCAATCAAAGCCCAACACGGCTTTCCTCTGCCTGTCAATGTCGCCGTGGCGGCTCCAATCTGTGCCACCTGCCTGAAAAAAAGTAAATAAATAAAAAAATATCTAACTTGTCTCTTCTCGTCTCTTGTGAAGAAACAGGCCTCACTGGAGACAGAGGAGCGGATTCTCTTTTTGACGCTTTTAGTGTGGCATCTCCAAGAGAGGAGGCTTTTTTTTCTTCATTTGTGCTTGCATTCAGACATTGATAGCCCCACATCGGCCATTACATAATATTTGTAAATAAAAAAACCCTGACTTCAAGGTGGCAAGAAAGCGATCAACTAGTTCTGACCTGAATGGAAAACATCGACATAATCTTGCAAATATATAATTTAAGGCTTTTCATTTTCCCGTGGGTGAAGATCAATCGAGTGGCTGTCGTTAATATTTGAACAGAGAAGATCCCAGGATGTAGTCGCGACTCTTGAACAGACAGACTAGAAACCAAAGCACAGTAATCATCATCACCATTATCATCATTTTCTCCCAGGCTATGAAGAAAATGTTCGGTTAGGTGGTCTTGGTGGAATTCAGCAAGACATAATGGCTACCCACCTGCTAGCTAGCGATCCATTTCACCTTTCAAAGTACACATCCGTGCCAAATAAGAGCAATTAAACAAACATTTATTAAGCCAAGGGAGCCATGAAGGCTAAAAATAAAATGATGATAAATTGTGAAGACAAAGTGGGTACCGATAAAGAATCAAAAAACAAACTTGGCAGACGGACAATTCATATTTTTTTTTTTCATCTAAATACATTTGTGTGACAACACGGTGAAATAGTCTATACAAAAAAAATTAGTTGTGATTCAAAGAACAACCCCAATGAAAAGGTTACATAACAGATGGATCCGTCGCGTCGCTACGAGGGAATCGCCGTCGAAGGATTTATGTTGTTGCCCGCTCGGCGTTTGATATTGCCATTGTGAGTTAATAGTGTGTTGACAGCAGTGACACTTGTGTCATTTTCCTTTTTGTAAAAGCTCTTTGACAGCCATCTGCCGCCTCATTCTTCTCGCAACGCACACGCCTGTTTATCACGTTTATCATGAAACGAGCGTTGCGATACGGTTGTTATACTCGGGGAAACGTCACGTCGCATGTAAGCAAACGCCGCTGCTTCAGTTTACTGTCACGGTGTCATCAAATCTAATCACAATTGAATCCTTCTCACTTATTGGAAAGTTTTGACAATTCTATAATTGAATTGTCGGCGATGGCAAAGCGAGCATTTCTTCGAGGAAGAAAATATGATTAAAGTATAATTAAGTTGTTAATACATCCAGCGAGAAACACTTTGGTAATTACGATAGCGGCAATTGTTAATGTAAGGTTTCCGGTCCGTGTGATGAATTCTTCAATTAGCCAAAAGCAACAGAATTAAAAAGCCAAAGCTGGGGAACACGTTTTGAGTGAAATAATTGCTTTCATATTTGCGTGGTCAGCCGCTTTTATTTTTTTCGCCAGGGCGAGTAAACAAAGTGAGCTCGATCGTGAAGTCGAGCGTTGACTTCAATGGCTATCAAAGTGGCGGCCATGTTGTTTTGACAAATACAGAAGCCGCGTTGTGCTAACGCATCTGCGAATACAATAACGATCACAGACCTCGTTGTTAAAAAATGCATGTGGAACAAGAATAAACAACATCCGCTTACGTCACGGGAAGATGAATGTGCGGTTATTAAGACATCTGTCTTGGCTTGAAGCACTGATTCAAATACATAAATACATTCATCTGGTGTCATGTCCTGTCAGTAGCTTATCAATGATGTCTCCTTGGGATCGCGGCTCTCACGGCATCACGCGAGTCGACGTCGACTGCATCTGTCATTAACACCGAAGCAACAATATCCGTCTGTTTGCTTCTTGGGGGGTTGCCACTTCTACAGAGTTAACCCTAGCCATACTGCTTCTCAAATTTGATGACGCACACAAATCGAGGACAGCTGGTTGTGGTGAGCGTTTGTATGATGAGTCTCATAAGTCATTCGCCACAATAAAAAAAAGACACGGGGAAGAGTTTGCGACGAAAATGCGGTTACCAGATAAGCTAATAGTTAGCATAGCGTCTACAGTCAACCCCCACACATTGACGGTTCAATAGTCCCGATTCTGTTGAGATACATTCGCAACTACTCCATAAAATTGAAGCTGAAGGTGTTGACTTGAAGTGTTTAATGGCTGTAGTTTGCAAAGTCGTAAAAAAAGCAGCAATAAATTATCAAAGGCACACGAACCAACGACTCACAAGGGATGCTTGTCACACACAATGGGGTTGTTTGTCTCAATGTTATTTCAATGAGGAAACAAACACTTTTACACAAACGGATCAAGACAACGCGTATATATTTTGGCCAGCCTGCCGTTTATGACAGGATGAGGAACAAAGCAAGTTGACATTCTCGCCCCTCACTAAAATGTGAAACGCTACTTGCATTTGACGTTTACTGGTAGGGATGCGAGGATTACTTCTCCAGCTAACACTCGCTCATTTATTGTTGAGCAACAGTGCCAGTGTTCTGCAATTTAAATCCAATTCAAATCCATCAGTGTCTTCATCATGAAATCTGGGCTTTTGTGTAATGTTTCTCAAGATTTTTCTTTGTAGAGAAAAAGAGAGAAAATTGAATAATAATCTCACCATGATCCCAAAGAATCTGGTGACCAACAGCAACCGGAATTTCTTCCTAGCAAGGCTAACAACTAAGTGGCAACGCATTAGCTAGCTAATAAGGTCAACTATAGCGTCCCCTTTACAGTTTGTTTCAGGTAACAATTATTTTGTTGAAAAGACACTGTGTTAAAGCCCAGAAGAAAATTTCTCAGTACTCACCAACCTCAAGTTCAGCTGTTTTACTCCAGAGACTCTGTAGGTACGTGTGGATGCCATTTCCTTAAATCTACCTCCAGCAATTTGAAAGACAGCGCCCTCCGGTGGCAAGATACTCGCCATACTGAGTGACAACCAACCCTGCTTCTCTCTTTTTCTGTGGAATTTCTCCTCAACTATTTGCGAGAAAAAAAAACTCACCTATTCACGTTTTTGTGCTCTTCCTGGGACACACAAAGATGCCACAAGGTGCTGCCAAACCCTTGTTGGACAGTCTGATCGTAAAAAGTCATCCCTCGCCATATTGCGTTTCACTTTTTGCGATTTCACTGTATCACAGATTTTTTTTAAAATGTAATCGTACATATCAAATTTTTTCGCTATATTGCTGGATTTTGTGGTGATCATTTTTTCACGCGAATGCAGACAGATGTTTGAGTATAAAATACAGAGACAGTGAGGACAAAATCCGGTGTGAGAAAATCACCATGTATCACTCCCACAGTTTGCTCGTTTACATATGTAGAGTACATTATTGATTTCTGACTTTTACAAGAGAATGAGAAGATGATGCAAACCCCAGAAAGCGGCTTTTTGGTACGCCGCAGCGTCAGCTCAGCCGATACAGACAACTTTCCAGTCAGGAGGCCGATGTTTAAACCCATGAAGGTTTAATGTTTTGCAATGTTTACGTGGACTTGACCCGGAATGCCCACTAATGGATGATAATGGCCTCCTAAGATAAGTTGTTTATGTTCCTCTTGGCTTGTAACAAGATAAAATGACATGTTCCCACAAAAGTCAACTTTGACATGAAAATCAACATAACTCATCGTTTAATGGCTGATTTAGCCGCCCATTTTGGACCTGCCTTAATCAATCAGTGCAAATGTAACTTTTATTGGCAATTATCTGCTGATCAAAGGTGCATGGGTCATGAAAAAATGAATGGCAAGTGGCTTTTTCCTTTAATTGCATGTGTCAAAGGGCAACACTTGAAATAAAATCATGCTGTTATTATTATATGGTGTTGTGTCTGTTGTCTAACCTTAATTACATTAGAAACATCTCTCGGTGCACCACCAAACAAAAGCATCACACAAAGTATGTATAGATCTGTATATGTTTTATTTATTCTGGATAAGATAACTTAAACCCAAAAATGCTGAACCAAACCGACTAATAATGAAAGTCTGTTAGCTCATTGCTAGCACGTAGAGACGGCTACTTTAACACACATGAAGCAGCAACACCTGTCACAGCCATATATTTATTCAATTTTTTTAGTCGACTATAATGTCATGAAAGTCTAGTGGGAGGCGATATTTTTGTCAGCAGAGTACAGTTCAAGTTCTATGATGAATTAAGTTCTGGTTAGCACATAGTTGTTGTCTACGCGTTCAAATTTTGACTTTGGCCTCATTCTTTGCTGCCAGTCCCGAGGTACCACTGCTATGAATATTTTAAGACCGGCAGTTATCGGAGGAGCCAATGCTAGCTAACTGCTATTCTCATCCACCAGCATCTTATTTACTGTAGAACAACAACTCAGCTGTTAGCCAATGCGCTTGAGATAACAGATGGCAATTCCCTATTCCCAATTTTGTTGTCAGAGTGAAAAAAATAAAAAATACAGATCCCAGAAGATGACCAGATCATTTGGTGAGAAAGCAGCCACTGCATACTTGTTGAATGAGCTCCCGCGCTGAAATCAGTCATAGAAAACTGATCTTGTTCATTGACTCCCTCCACGAGCTTATCAGTAGAAGAACCGGAAAAACTAGAGCCCTGTGGTTGGAAATCTCTTGTTTAGCTTCATGTTTTTTTACAGTACACCCAAATCATGCTTAGCTGTTTTCTTGGCCCTCTCGCTGGGTAGATTTTGTGCAGATTTGGTGAGTTTTACCCAAGGTTGGGTTAACTATTTTGACCCAGCAGATTTGGTTGAAGATGAAATTTGGGCAGGCTGAAGAGCTGAATCTGGTCACCATTCTAGATGGCTTTGTGTACTACAATTGCAGTAGAATTGAATGTAACATTCTTGGGAACTGCGGGAATCCCTCTTAAAATTGTTGGGTCAAAAAGAACCCAATTTTGGTCAAACACTGGACTGACCCGCTACTTGGGTCAATTTCACCCAACTCTCCGGGTTGTTTTGAATAAAATCCAATTTTCTTTTGTACAAAACAAGCGAGGAGATTGGGTTATTTTCATACAAAAAAATCCAAAGTTGGGTCAAGTGGCGGGTCAGTCTGTTTTTTGACCCAAAAAAAAAATGTGTTTTTGTTGACCCAGCAGTTTTAAGGAAGCTGAATATGGACTTGGACCTGGCTTAGAAAATGTTCCCAATAATTTGTATTTTTTTATTTGTAACCACAGCTATTCTGATAACCCAGTAACCCAATTCTAGGCATCTTTAACTAAGCAATATGAGTCATTTTTTGACCTCTTACCCGACCAAAACCAACGTGCAGGGTCAAATCCTCAACCTCATGCGCTGGCTACCAGCATTGGCTTGGGCCCAGCGTTGGGTTAGCTATTTCACCCATTTTGGGTTACTTTTAACCCAGCATAGACGAAACCTCAACATGACCGCATCATCTTTAATTTTCATAAACATGAGCTAAAAGTTTACCATCTTGTGGGAAACTGTTGACGTTCACTCTTGCATTTCCCCACCGGAGCTGCGCTCAGAACACTTAAGCAGGACTTGCTGTTGTTGTTGTGGTCATTAGGAAACTCGTAAACACACTCACTCATGCAGATGATCCCATCGTGTCCCCGCTGGAAGTCTTCGGCTCTTGCTGCATCGTGCGGACCGGCTGACGGATGGATCCGAGGGTCCTCGTAGCTCTCCGGGCCCCTCGTGCTCGTCCTCTCATATATATTATCGAGTCCAGATTTCAATGGCTTGTTGTCCAGATGGATGCCTCGGGGGGACTGGCCAAGGAGGCCTGGCACGCATCGGATCATTCTGTTTCTGGGTTGAGAGACGCATCGTCTCCATTCAGGGTGCGTTTTGGAGTTATGGCCTCATTATTGTGACGATTACGTGCTGGTTTTGGCCGGTGAACGCGCACATTTCACAATCATCAATAAATGACTGCGTGGGGATTAACAGAGAGTGGTTTTCATTTTGGGCCTTTCAGTTGGGTCTCTATAAACATTTAAAGAAGGGAACAGAAACCATAAAAATAAATAAATAAATAAATAAAAATCACTTGAAGTAGCAGTCAACTGGGGCAAATCACGAGGTGCTTTCATGCTGCCTTCCTGGCAAATTGCCACTTCGGAAGTTTAACAGTCGAGCCGGGATTTATTTGCCAGTGTCTGTCAGACGTATAACGGCACAGTGCGCTCGTGGTTTGCTTGTCTGCCTCGTAATTCAAATGTTCGGTGTTGAATCTCTGCTTTGCTTTGTAGAGTTTACAGGAGAGGTGCAATGAATAATCGATATGCAATCGAAGATTAAATGCATTAATAATTATTTTTGATAATTGCTGCATCGTTTCGATACCATTTTTAATTTCAAATTCTCCAATTCAACGCAATTTCATCTTCTTAACAATAAATATTCTGGAGCAGGCTGATTGTGTTAAATCAAAATAAAATAGTTGTGTTTACTTTGGAAAAGCTCTAATCAACTCTCTACAAACATGTGACGGACCAAACCAGCAATTGAATCAAAATCAATTCATATTTGTGCATTTTCTGCACAGTCAATTTGAAATAATGCCCAGTTGTTCAATAAAGGGATGAAATTAAACATAAAATAATCGTCAGATTAATTGTTGATTAACATAAATAAATAATAGTTGCAGCCCTAGTTTACAGAAGTTATAAAAAGTCTACATAACGCTGTTTGAATGTCACGTGTTTGTGATGAGAAAAAAAAAGAAAAAAGATCATGGTTTAGATGTTTTTAATATCAGAAACACTTGGCAATTGAGTGCGTAGACAGTCCCGCTGTTTCGACGCAAGAAAAAAAAAATAGGAAATATTTCACCACAGCCTTGTCTTCTGTTGAAAATGATTGAACGTCATCCTCCGTAATCCTGCTTTTTACGCCTACATAGAGCAATGGCTTTTGGGTCTCTTTTTAATGTACATCTTTGGCCATGAATATTGATGTCTGTAGCGAAAGGACGAGTTGAAAAATGACATTTGTTAATTGTAAACGCAGAGGGATTGCTATACAATACTTTTTGGGTTGATAATTGCAAATATTGCAGATATAAATATTTTTGATAATGAAATACAAACAACCTTCAACGGAACAATTCGCTTCTGTTGGCCTGCTCTCTCAGTGGCTGCTGCTGTTTTGAGGAATAACTCGAAGACGAGAGGACGTGGCACTAAATGCTAAATAGTCAGCGATTGCGGAACGTGTCTCGTGGCAAATCTTTCTCTGAGAGTAACCTCGCGTTACCTCCTTAATTAGAATGCTAATAATTAGCTGTTTTAAAACTAACTCCAACATCTGATTATTGCGATTCGTGCGACGGAGGACGTCTGGCAGTTCGCCGCGAGGCATTTTCCCGTCCGAGCCGAACGATCACAAGCCACATAAAACTCAAAGCCATTATGTGCACCAGATGGAATTACATTTAGCATTTGAAACTCCATTAAATACACCATGGCATAATATTAGGCTTCCATTTACACGGGCGGCGACGACTTTGAGTAATAACTTAACTTTGGATTAGCTTCCGCCGTGAACCGTGTCGGATGTTAATAAGCTAATGTACAATACGGTGCCAGCATCCTTGCTTAATGGCGCCACGTCTTCCACCTTGACGTTTCATCGTATCCTAATTAATTCCCAACGCATCTGCTTCGCAACCAAGGACAGCTCATATTTCTAAATGAAGGATTAAAAGATTTTTATGTGATGAAATGTCCAAAAGGTTAACAATTAACATTAACACCACATAACAGTGTCCGTAATTAGACATAAAAAAATATTAAAAAATAAAATAAAAAAATTATATATATATATATATATATATTTATTTATTTCCAGAATTTGAACATGCTGTATTACTGTGCATATTAATTCCGTTTGTCTAACACTTTTTTTCCCATTTGTTTTTCTCCGACCGCAACCCAGAAACAAAAAAAAATATTCCTTTTCCGTTGTTTTATTAGCCGCAGTCACGTTCTCATAATTCCACGTTGCTTAATGTTACCATAGCAAAAGCAATTGAGGCGTGCGTGGAAGTGAGTGATATTATTTGAAGTTCCAATGCGACAGGAGCAAGAAAGACGTTGAAAGAAGTGCAGCACTGCCCGGCGAGCTTAAATGACTCCAACAAACGAAAAGTGAAAGAGAGCGTGGAAGACTAACGAGGAAGGCTAATCAGGAGAATGGATTGGCTGTCTGCTAAGCGCCGGTCCGCTCTATCAGCATAAAATAGAAAAAAAAAGTGGCCACAAGAAACACAAACAGGCTCTTCAGTGAGCGCCAAGTATCGCCATGGCAACCAGCCACCATCCACCTCCTGTTTTAGCTCTTCTCTGCAAATCTTATTTAGTGAGTATTTCATTAACAGAGGTTTTAGTTTTTCAAAATGGCTTCCCAGTGCGGTCCTTTTGAACTGTGCGCCTCTATTAATTAGGGAAAGCGAAAGCCCTCTTGCAATTGTTTATTGTTATTATCTTCCGAGTGCCGACAAATAATCCCCTTTAAGGGGCACTCAACAAGCCCCAAAAACATGTCTTCTGAGGATAAATTTAACACCCAACATCAACTTTCACCAAAATTCTGCGGCCATTTGGATCATTAACAGGATGTATAAAAAAAAAACTCATTACAGCAGTTTTAAAATCGCTGCATTGGCTCTCCGTGTGTTATAGGATTGATTTAAAGGCGCTTTTATTCGTATTTAAATGTCCTAACGTTCTTATTTTACTGACCAGCTTTTATTATATCAACCCTTGTGGATGCTGAGGTCCTCCGGCACCGGCCTTTTAATTGTTCCCCGGGTGACAACAGGGAGACTGTTACCAGGGAGGGGTCTTCTTTTTCTGGTATATTTGGGATGTTTTTATTGCATAGTACTTTGAGTTCCATTTTTAATGTATGAAAAGTGCTATAAAAAAATTCTAATGGAGGCGGAGGGGGGTCAACGGTGTAATAGGAGGCGTAAATACCCCCAAAATTAAAATGAATAAAAATGAAAATAATTTTTTTTTAAATTCTCTTTGTGGTTTTTCACTTTTTTGTCCCCATTAACTGGGAAAAATGAGGGATTAATAAATGCACACCTGTTTAAAGGTCAATTACTTTGTGTATTTTTGCTATTTGCGACACAGGGCAATCATATTAAACTAATTGCTCTTTACCTAACCTTTGAGCCAATTAAAAAAGTTGATGGGATTGCATAGCACGCGAGGTTGTACAGAAGAGGCAAGGTGACCTCAGCAAAATCTTGGAAGGATGTTACCTGGTTTCAAATGGCCAAATCACTGCTTTTGTGAACACTGAACGTGTCGTTGGAAATGTTCAGCGCGATTAGCTCGTCCAGTGCCTTCCACGAGTTCCTTCCTTGTCATACGGGACACAAACTGAAAATGATTCCATGATTCATGTCGCTTGTATCTATTCTACTCGTTTGCGGCGTGCTCTTATAAAACGTGTTTATTGCGATGCGGCGCAGGCCAACGCTTTTTAATGAAACCTAACAGAAATACCACAAAAACGGCAGAAAGATCAGAGAGGCTTTACGTTAGATCATAAAAAGAGAACCGATGCAACAAACATGAAGTAACATGTAGCCAGCGGCATGTGATCATTCCAAGTCGTCAAATTATTGAAGAGAAAAAAACGAGAAAAAAAAAAACACTGTTGTGAACTGAAGAACAGCACACACGGCCGTATGCTTAAAACCAGAGGGAATTAAAGCATTCAAAAGTGGTGAAAAGACTCCAGGGACGGAAAGAGAGCAGAAAAATGAAAAGAGAAGATCCTGGGCCATGTCCTTGTCTGTTTGTCTGCTTTGTCCTCCCCACTTCGTAGGCACTATGGCCATGCAGGACGTGCTCAGTGCAATCAAGCATACAGTACATTCAATTGATTAACCAGAAAACTTGCAAAGGCCAATGGTTCATCTTTTTCTTCTCTTTTCATTTGCTTCAAAGTTCAGCCATACTCACGGTAAGGCAAACGCCCTAGAAGTAGACAGTGGCCTTTTTCGACTTCCAAAAAAGTACACAGGTGTCTTCAGAACACATCTGTGACATGCTTTTATCGAAATAAACCAAGGATCAAGAATTAGGGCACATTTTACACACGCATTAATTTTTTTACTGTACAAATTCAAATTTGACCGAAATATTTTGGGGGGAAAAAATGCTGCAAAACGAAGAAAATTTTGTAGTTTCTACACCAACGTCCAACAACAGGTACTTGATGATCAAAAACAGGCTGACGACAGAGCTCTGTGGAACACCAGTGGCCATGAGCCATCACACTACACGACTCGGTTTTCATTTGAAATTTCAGATTGAATCTAAAATGCACTATGACCTCTACAAGTGAACTACATTGGACCTTTTCTAAACTTTAGATAGCACACGTCAAACGGTTCAGGGTTTCAGTATTTTTCACACAACTTGCTGTTCACAGTAGGGGTTTGATCCAAATTGAAAATACTTATTTTTACAGACAGAACCTTTAATATTTATGTTTTTTTTTTTTTTTTAATCAAGGTGTTCCCTGCTTCTTGCCCAAAGTCAGCTGGGATAAGCTCCGACTCACACACTATCCTAATGAGGATAAGTGGTAGAGAAAATGGACGGATGGAAGGGCTAATAAAGTTAATTAGATGGAAATGAATGGAAATGACCGGAGAGTGAGGTCAGGTTTCCTAAAATATGAGGCACACGTGGAAAGAGGGGGGGGGGAAGCAATGAATTAGCGAAAGTAAAATAAACGGAGGCCTGATTGGCGTTTGTTGCCGAGCGATAATCCGAAATGACTTGTTGCAAAATAGCCCGTCGGCCAGCATTGATGGCCTCCGGCGGCTCACGATAGACGCACAAAACATTTCTCCTGGCAAACACGCTCTTTGAGAAACCAAATGGGTGACATGCACTGACGAGTGAGTGTGACAGGCTTGACAGCTTACAACACAGATGCACCTCTATCGGCCCAAAATAGACGTGGCGGCGGCGGCGGCATTGTTAAAAGCATTGTTTTTTTTACGAGACTCCTGTGCCATCTCGTATCAATTTGGCCGCGTGTGTGCCTTTCCCAAACAGAGCGCGTCTGTGTTCTCCGACCATGACGGGATGCGTCAAACCACCATCAGCCGCATCACTAGACTCTTACACTGGACTTGACGTGACCGTGACTGTAATTGGATTCAATTTTATAGAAAATATTGACTGAAGTCACACACTTGCATGATTCAGAGAGGGTTTAGTCGACTGATGTGGCATAGAGACCAACGTGGGTCCAAAAAAAAATCTGGAAAATAACAGTGGGGAAAAATTTGAAAAAAATCTGTTTGTTTTTTCTCCACTTTACCCTTCAGATAAGCAAAATTCTACTGATTGGATGTCGTAAGAAGAGCCGATTACAATTGGACACATCTACAGCGATGTAGCAACTTGTTTGTGCAGTCACAAATGAAATAATGCGGTGAGCGGTGTGTGCGGCTCCCGATAGGTCAGTACTACCAATTAAACGGAAAGTTAGCAATTAAGGGAAGGATTGATGCTGGCTTTTCTCCTAACCTGGTAATCATGGGCATCCATCTTGGTGTTTTTGTTAGTAGGGATCCTTACAGCTCAAAAACTTGACATGATGAAAAAAAAAAAAATGAGATCAATTTTGGATTTGGTACCCAAAAATTAGTTAGAAACAGACCTGACTGAATAAAAATCGTCTACCCAGTGTAATTTACTGCTCTCACATGCTTTCATTACATTAAGAATTTTTAAAACACATTTTTAAATTACTGTCACATACTTGTGGTTGGGCATCAATTGAGTTACAAATCTGATGAATTTATAAGTTTAGGCTGTATTTTAGGAAATATTTTGGAGTCACATCAAAACTATGCATGAAAAACATAATTCCGTCAGTGTTTAATAAAGTTTTTTTTAGGTTATAATATTTAGGTATGAAACAACAATCAAGGTCATCTTATCCGTTTTAGCCGAAGCGAAGTTTGAGTGACCAGAACGTCTTTAACCAATTTTCAATCTCGGCTCATCTGTTTAATTTTTTATCAGTTTTCGTCCCAAAAGCAGCCAGTCCTGTAAGTATGTCACAACAGTCCCCAAAACACCATCTGCCGTATGTTATGTTGGATAGAAATGCTAAAAAAAAAAAAAAAAAAAAAAAAAAAAAGAGCTAAACATCTTCCACGTGCTCACAATGCAAGTCAGGCAAAATCAGCTGCAGATATTTTGCGGCAAAGAAAGCGCGATGGCGCTGATGTCATCGATGCCAGCACAATAACTTTTAACATGATGCCCTCATTATGATTTGATTACTTATTTATTGCAACAGCTGCACTTCTTTTTTTTTTTTTTTTTAACTCCTGCACTTGTCATTCGCCATGCTGAACGCGCTGCTTTTACGTATGCATTTCATTAACGGCTACGCTGGACGGCCGGTGGCTCGTCATCACAGGGATTAATTCATTTCATAGAAAATTGACGTCAAGTTTCGAAAGCACTTGTTTCATCAAACACAAAGCGTGTAGAAGTTAATTGTGTGCAAAAATGCAACAGTTGACCACAAAAGTTGTGTACTGCTAAATATTTTTCATTATGATTTTTTGGGGCACAAAAAAAAAAAAAAGTACAACTTTTTGCAAATGCGTACTGTTGCGCCTTGGCTGAGGTCTGCGCTAAGTGGAGTTGGGCTTGCGTTTGTTTTTTGATGACAACAACCTGAACACGGCTCTTCAAGCTGGTGTGAGCTAGCAGCTGGGAGGAGCAGATGGATGTGAGCAATTTTGGCAGCCAAACACGCTGACAATCAACCCAATTTTCACACCCAACATCCAAATATTTTCAAAAAACAAGCAGCGAGTGAGAGCCATTCTTCTCTCTCTTCTCCTTTGGCTCGCTTGACTCAAGTACGAAAACTGGGTTTTGATGTGATGATTTTGGATTTACACATATCCGTTTTCATTATCTATGACTATGTGCGCATTTTAAGGGACACGAATGGATGCGTTGACATCGACTAAACACTCGAAACGACTCACCTCCGCAGACGCTGAAATTGCTCGTAAATAACTCCGATCATCAACTTGGACAAATATTAAACTTTAAATAGCATTCACTCCACATGGGCTGACAATTTCTCCTGTTGATTGAAATGAGGGTAACCGCTATAATATCACACTTTATTTTTCTTATTAAAGCCTTTGCAGGCCATATAAATTGAACCCTGGCAACTCTAAATTTTGAAATATTTTTTTATATATTATTTTACTGCATAACATTTTTAAACAAGCCAGAAAAGTGGACAGAGGACCTCCGCTATTCCTGCAGGATAACAACTGAGTCAAACAGTGAAGAGCCTTATATTACTGACGTACATTCTACATATTAGAGTTTGGAGGGATCTAAAATGACAAAAGAAACTTTTTTTGTTCATTTCACCCTCTCATCGCTGGCTAATCATAATGTGCATATCAACAAAAATTCGTATTCACACCGAAGGGCAATTAAGAGGCTTCATTGAACCCGACACGCATATTTCTGAAAAGTCATTTAGTGATACAAGACCTGAGTTCGACACAAGGACATGTTTACGTGACTTATAGCATCTGCTGGAGTTTGAAGGAGAATTTATAAAAAGTCCATCTTCCTAAAAATCCAATTCAGCAGATGGGGCTGAAAAATCTATTAAGAATTGATGTATGAGCAAGCAAACAAGCGCTTTTGCTAAAAACAAACTTTGGCTACTTTTGTCTTTAAACGCTGCGGATGAGATGAATGTTTATGCTATTGCATGTTCAACACTATATGCTGATCTTGCGGCAAGAGTGCAATCGTCTTTACTTACTTGGCCCCGGCAAGCAGCTCATTAGCTGGCTGTAATTTAAAAGCAATAGTTGGATTATAATTACGCCAGCATGCTGCTTCAAGACACATCAGGTGTGGAGTGGACATATCGCTCACTCACTGGCTGTGCTGAAACATCAGCGCATTCATTTTGCAAGCTGTACCGAGAAAAAAAAAAAAAAAAAAAAAAAAAAATCAATAAATAGATTAAATTAAACAAAATTCTAGAGCGAGCGGTGTTGCATTCATAACTTCCTCGGAAAGTATGAAGAAATCCTCTTGAAGTGAGGCTTGGCGTTTCCACCGCCCCCCCCCGACAGCACTCGGCCTTTTAATGAGTCGCCTCTCTGCGGCAGATCGTCGCGTTTCAACATCATTATGTCAGAGTTATTGCCGCAGCTGTCCTTGCGTTCGAGTCGGGGTGAGCGACAACAAGTCTCCGCAGAGGCGGCGCGACTCCGAGCTCACTTATGCGGCCCAGGAGAGGGGAGACTAAATGAGGAGGCCAGTCAAGTTAACTGGCACGGCATTACTCTCTTGACGAGGGCCGTAAAAATGCGGCAAATTAGCTGACTTGAATGGAAGCGGCAATCGTAGGACGACTTCAGCTCGGAGGAAAACCTCCGCCCGGAATTGGATAAACTATTTTCTATCCGTGTTTGTCCTCATAAGGCAGCTGGAGATGACTTTTGGTTCACTCTGGACCGGTCGCCAGTCAATCGCAGGGAGCCCGCAGAATAAACAAAAGGCCAGTCACACTCACATCAAAGTACAATTTAGCGTTGCAATGGAGGCGGGGCCTATCACCAACGGCGTGCAAAAAGAGGAGGGGGCCAGAAGGACCCCGGGCATCCACAGCAAAATAAAGGACAAAATGTTTTTCTAATGTACTTTTTCAAATTAAATTAAATTTTGATTTTAATTTAAATTAAAATAAAAATTTTAATCCAATTAAATTAATTCACATTTTAAATTAAATTTTACAATACATTAGTTTAATTAGTAATTCTAAACTGTTTGTCTTTAAGTGCCTCGTGATTGGGTGACGAACTGGCGTGTGCGTCAGCAAGCTCTGCTAGCAAGCTGTCTCACTTTTTAAATATCCACCGAGTTGCGCCATGGGATGAATGCACACTTTTGATTTAGCCACTCTGTGAGATATAATGAATGTGCTACATTTATTATTCATGTCCCTATAGCAGCTCATGACTTTTATTATCATGTGTGTGCGTGTGTCAGAATCCTGCGTAAGCACTTAAAGCTGGACTACATGTATAAAAGATGGTGTTGAAGGAGAATTTTAAACAGTTGCCGAGAGTTAAAATACGGCAAAACTGCAAAGCACATGCATGCCCCTATAAGACAGCATGGATTACATTTTCCCTTGGGGAAGCAGCACTTCAACACCAAGCTGCCATATTAGACTGGCAAAACTCATTGCAGCTCTGCTTACCTTTCGGCTTTGAAATGACAGAAGGGAAGTGTTTGGGGTTGGGAGCGTTTTTGCTTGACAAGCTTGATAGTGGCTCAGGATGTTCGCCTTGTTGATCATGTGGGCGGAGAAACTCAGTGCGTGGGAGGTTATTATGTAAAGGAGGCCCCTACTGTTAAGTCACAGTGGGTTGGAAGTGACACATTTGCAGAAATGGGCAAACTACTAAAGAGTTTAAAGTTTAAATTTACAGTTTAGTTGATTTAGAGTTAGTGGTTAAGTTAAGTTACGGGAGGGTTAAATTTTAGGGGTTAAGGTTCTGGTTGTACGACGAACGCTCACTTTGTGGTTAGGGGAAGTTCAGATTTGGATGAGTTTAGGATTAGGGGTTGGACTTTCGTTTATATTTATATAAATGTAAAAAAAAAATAATAATCAGTTTTCCACAATGTGCCCCATTTAAAGTCATGTTGGCATGAGTATAAAGGCAACGCGGTTCCAACGAATCCCAACCTTTTACTCTTCACAAGCCACATTAGTTGCTTGCTCGCATTACCACCGAGCCCCGGCAGTCGAGTCAGGCCGATCGGCTGCTCGCGGCGCCTCGGAGCGCTCCGTCCCTGCACTCTCTGTCACGACAAATATTTAAAGGCAAACGTGAAGCTGAGGCAGCAAGCAGCAGCTGGATCGGAAGACATCATTTAACGCGCTCGCAGCTGCTACATCGCCCCCCTTTGCCCTGCGCGGGAGTGTGAAAGTTAGGCAAATGTGGTCGGCGGGCCTGCGACGATAAATATTTTAAGCAGAAAACTTCGCCTCGTCTCTCTGCATCACTTCACGATGTCCCTCTTCCCCTCGCCGGCTCGCACTTTAAAAAAATAAAATAAAAAATAGCAGCGGCGACACAAAAAGGCAGCACTCATGAGGACAAGCTGCATGAAAGGGCTGCGGTCGACAGGTAACCTTTTTTTTTCTCACTGCTGCCCGACGCGCCGGCCGCTTGGCACGGGCCTGTGTCGCGGCCGCCGCCTCGGGGGGAGAACACGGCGACGACGACGAAAGGGAAGTGGACAAGCTATGAAGTCATTGAGTGTGTAATTCAAAGAGCGTGTGAGGTGAATATTTGACGAGAGCTGAGCACATTCCAAATACATCGACTGAGTATTTTTTCCTACCTTGTTTAAAAAAAAAAAATTTAAAAATCCCATTGATTCTTGAAGATTGCACCATAAAGAACTAGCAAGGGATGTAATTTTAAAAATGTACAATTCTTATGCCCTTCACCTCTTCTATTTTGCCACAGGCATCTTTGATTGGTATTTTCAATGATGCATTGAATTTGGGGGTAGCTTAGTTAGGCATGTCAGAAAAGAAAACATAATAGCGTAACGGGGGTTATCTACACAGCACTTATAGAGCACACTTATAGTGGTAAGTGCACAAATGCTTTTCTATAAACTTTTATTTCTAAGGGGATATAGATTAAAAGAAACCAAAATGGACTGAAATTATTTTTTTAAATAAACCGATCTTAATTCATTACAACTATGCATGATCACCTTTCACTTCCCTCAGTGTCTTTTGTTTTATCTTTAACCTTTTCTTAAAAATCAATTCAGAGCTCTGAGAAAATAAACAAAATTAAAGTTCATCTACTCGGTTATTGTGTTTTTAAAAGAGCGAGTTATATTTCAACTTAACTGTTTGACGAGAAGATCGGAACAATGGAAGTCTTCAAGGGTGGTGAGATGTTCCAATGTTACTCCAATGTAGGCCTCTTGTCGTTCGACTTTTTAAAATCACACATTCAACAACAAACAGTCCATCAGATGTTTTCAGTCTCTGGAATAAGTCGTGAGATATACCAAAGAAAAAAAAACAACTATCTGCAGAAGCAAAGTATATTATTATTCCTTATCAAATTAATACGGATTTCTCATTCTCTTTTAACCTCAACTATTGGAATTTTTAACAATTGAGCTGTTCTGTGCAACTATC
Organism: Idiotropiscis lumnitzeri; assembly: GCF_059441095.1. NCBI lineage: Eukaryota > Metazoa > Chordata > Actinopteri > Syngnathiformes > Syngnathidae > Idiotropiscis > Idiotropiscis lumnitzeri. The sequence continues at coordinate 10,270,649 of NC_142399.1, forward strand.
ACATAAAACCACTCAGAAATATGTAACGCAATTTTCATTTTCAAAATACATTTAACATGGTTAGTACAAATATCTCATCATGAATTCAGCATATTTCAATACGTACAGCAAATGACAATTCAAGACGTTTGACAAAATGACTTTTACAACTAGTAGCTTAGCTTAGCATTATTAGCATCATTAGCTATGCACAGCGCATCAAATAATGAACTCACCGTCATCTGCAATCCTTTCAAATGTTATTAAAAACAGTTGTTAAACTCTCTTTCCCAAGCTAAAAGTCAGCCTGACTGGAAGAGCAAAGAATCTTTTTAGCCAAAGAGTTCGACACAGGTGCTGACTCATTGTGACCTGGACGGCCAAGGTCACAGGCGAGTGAATCATCTTGTCAGTCGACATGCACTTGGCCAAGACGTCCAGATCTCCTAAGCACACTTGATGGGAAGTCTCCTCCGCTGCCTGATGAACTTGACACTTTTCCACCTCTGTGCCATTTCTGCGAGGGCACTTTTTACGCCAAGCGTCACTCTGCATCAGCGCGGCGGCATCTCGCAGGAGAGGCCACACCTCAGCCTCTGCTGACGTGTCCCGCAACATCGTCGGGTAAATTGACGAAAACGCGGAAGGCCGCCCCGACGTGACAACTTCTCGTGAGCCCAAATAGGCTATCTGCCGCGCAGATGGACGGGGATATTAGAAATAGTAGCACATACCGACACAGCCAATCTGGAGGGTAAATTTTCAAAAGTCATGAACTCTCCCATGTTTATTCCGCTTTTCCCCGAATCGCTCGAGTCTCAATGCGGGGATAACCAATCTCACTTTTCAGAATCAATACTCCCCCTTGCGATTGAGTGGCGACCGATGTTGGCCCCGCCTCTCGCCACAACTCAGCTGGGCTCGGCTCCAGCTCACCGGGATAAGCGATATAGAAAATAAATGGACAATAAATAGTCAAGACAACGCCCACCCATTCCTTGATCAGCAACAGTTGTTTCACATCGCTATTAATTTTGCGGTGGGCTACTTAACCCTATTTTCTTTGCCTTGTAAAGTCTCGTGAAAGGTCAGCGGGTGCAACATTCCGTAGCGAGTGGACGATAAGCCAAGCGAGGCATCCGTCCTCCTTTGGACACCTGCAAGCTTTTTTCGAGGATGTTCAAAGTGTGACACTGTTTTGTGTTCTGCTTTACGGTTGAGAACGGGGGGGAGGGGGGGTGCAGGGGGGGGGGTTGTTGACGTGAGAGCTGTTGCCTTTGCAGGCTCACGCAGGGATTCATTTGCTCCCACTCCATTTGTCTCTGCTGGCTTTGAGGGTGGTAGGATTTCATTAAATCCAAAAGCCTAGTTTAGCACGTTGGGAAGAGGCTCTCATCAATCGGTTTGATCCGAACCCTCGCGTTAAGCAGTAAATGATGTCTCACTTTTCCCGCTCCGTTTGTGAAGGCTCTTTTCATCTGGAGAAGATTTCCAAGTTGTTTTTATTTTGGGGTCCTGCTCGTTATTAGTGAACACACACACACACAGATCCAAAATCTTACAACTCATTACATTTGATTAATGATAATTTGATTTTGATGTGCACAACGTAAATATCAAATGTGGCATTAGATGCATCTCAGTAATTGTAATATAAAAGCCAGCAGCACGACAAATTTCATATTTGGAAATGTTTGTAGAAAGTAGGACTGAACTATTAATCAAATTCAAATCGCAAAAGCTGCTATTTGGAAAGGGAAATAAACTGATTCATTTCAATCACTAGATCTCTCTCTGTCTCTCTTATATATTATTTTAAGTATGTATTTCTATAGTGTTTGGATTAATTCAGTGCTTGGGAAGTGCCGTAAACATCTTTACATTATCAGTTCAACATAAAAGTTGAGGTAATGAAGCCACAGATTTGTTTACTGATTTATTTTCACACTTGCTTGGAAGAATTTTGTGACATTGGTTTGCTGTGTAATGAAATCAGACAAGACGCAGTACGGTTTGCTTACAATATTTTTTTTGTTGTGTTCAAACACTTTTGAAATATGTGTTTTGATCGGTTTCAATTGCGTCTAATGTGTGAGTTAGGACTAAAACACAATATAACCTCTACATCAGGTGTGGGCAAACTACGGCCCAGGGGCCACATGCGGCCCGTGAAACGTTTTAATCCGATCCACCAAACTTGAAAAAATGTAAATGAATAAACCCTGTTAATGATTTATTTTCTAAATACTGTTTTTTTTTTCAAAGACACATATATTGTTGTAATGCTTTTGTTCACTTTCATTTAAAATTAAATGTATTTTTTTTTCGCTGATGAGGTGAGGTTACCAAAATACTCCATCCATCTGCTCCTGGTCCGGCCCCTCTGTCAAATTTTAGAACCCATTGTGGCCCGCCAATCAAAATGTTTGCCCACCCCTGCTTTATATGGTAGATTTTCACCTTTTACAGATCCGTGAAAAACAGGGGGCTCATTCTGTTCCATTTTTCAGGTAACCTCATTCCACAGTCCTGCGCCTGCTTTTCCTGTCACATAAATGCTACGGCCAATTAAGGAAAATGCGCTAAATGATGCTCAGTCAGCAACATTTGCATTCATTACTTACTACAACCATGACAGGGAAGCCGTGCCTTTCTTATTGCGCTTTTTTTCCCCTAATGTCTCAAATTAAAAATGTATATGAACTAATTAATCACACCTTACCTAAATGCACAACCCCAAGCGGTTGCGAGCGGTGCAAACAAGCGGGTAATGAATGAAACATCTCATGGTTTGCCATTGTGTTGTTGGTGGTAAATGGCTGAAAAACACTCCGTGAATGAATCTGTCCTTCAAACATGTTGACGGTGAATTTGTTTCCCTGGAGAGTGTCAGCCGGAGTTGCATTTGCTGTGCAGCTGCACCTTTGGATAGCGGGCCGCTCTGGACTTCATGTTGACATCCAGCAAGCCCAAAGTGTGTGTGTGTGTGTGTGTTCTGCACACTAAACGGGAAGGTCTCCAGTTTGTGAAGTGCTTCTGGGTTTCCAAATGGAAGAAAAAGCAGGAGGGGCACGACAGGACCAGTTGTTGGAGAGTCTCTTTGTCTGTCTTCTGACCGGTTTCTGCAGTGCACTTAACCACACGCGGGGATTTGATCAATGCGTGGGAGGCAAGGCAAGTCCGAGGTGATGGAGGTACCTGCCAGGGCCTCACCAGCGGCCGCTCTGTTACTAATACACTACCTCTCCCGAGGACATGAATCTCAGTCGCAGTAGGAGCCCACACAAAAAAAAAAGAATCCAGGCTGCATATCCAGGCTCAGCTGTATGCTGTTGAAACCACGTATACCAGGAAAAATTGCTATTGTGGCATTTACAGGGCAAACATGTGAAAATTGGTCCCAAAAAGGTCTGCAAAATAACAATACAATAAGCGGTGTCCAGGTTTTCCGCTATTTTGGCAGATTTTTTTTTATTATTTGATTTTGGGTGTAATTCCACTTTCGGCCAATAGGTGTAAGCACACAATTGTTTTCAACATTAAATTTGAAAGAAGAGAAAAGAGAAAGTATCTCAAGTTCACACTCAATTTTGCTGAGAAGATTAGAGAGAGATTATTGAAAATCTCAATCCTCACCCATGCTACATTTTACGCCTACAGAAATTTATGGTCTCTAGGTAAGATTATTGATGTATTTTGGGAGATAGCTTGTTAAGTTTGTTAGTGTGTGAAAAAAAAAACGGGATTTGTGTTCTGTAAACACGAGGATGAGTACATTGTATTACAGTATTATATTTTTGTTTCATCATTTGCGCTTTTTGTTCCCTCAATATTTTACATTTTTTTTGTTGTTGTTAAAATAGGGTATTTTATTTATTTTGAAGCTTTCAATTAATGCACTGGTGGTCTGGAAGATAACTATTGCGGTTTTCATCGAAAGATGCATTGTTTTTTTTTTGTTAACGATAATTTACATTCAGTCTCACGGGTTATGCAAATGATTCATGCTTTTAATCGTTCTGCCTGTCACTATTCATCGCCAGCATAGATAGAACAATGATACATTATTTGGAGTAAATTATTCTCAGACCAATTAAGTTAAACTGGATAATTTCCCGTGGCACACCTGATGATAATCTCTCAGTAGGTATTCACACAAACCTCATCCATCATTTGGCTTTATCATGTAGGGAACACAAAAAAAAAAAAAAACGCTTTGTGTGAAGGGACGGTTGGAGCACACACAGTAAAATGTCCGATTCCAAAAGAACATGTTTCCAAATATTACTTTATTTCCACAGTGATACAACCAGTAGAGTTTGTATTAACATCTTAAAGTACCGGTAGGTGAGTGGAAGCACTGAAAAGAATCCAACACAATCTCCTCCGACACGATGACACACGCACGCGCACGCGCACACAGACTCATGCAAACACACACGTATGACCTCTCACTGGTGGGCAGCATCTTACTAGGCTGCGAAACCTTTAAATTAACATTTCAAACATTGTTTAAAGTGCATCGGGTTAGTCATTTTCTCACGATATTGCACAGCCAGCAACCGCATGCAAGTCAGTCAATAATACTTTCAGCTAAGCTATGGCCTGTGTTTTTGTCGATTGGCTAAGTATTGTGGCTTTTGATGAAAGTTGAGCATGTCAAAAAATGTAACGCATATTTAGAAAACATTTCAAGCTTTCCGTTTTACTTCCAAATTGTCAGACAATATTAGACATATTTCCTAAATCTTGGACACCTCGTTAATGCGATTGAATTAGAAATATTAGATGTGAAAATGAATGATATCATCACCAAGCTACTTTGTGTAAAAAAAAAAAAAAAAAAAAAAAAAAAAAAGAAAAAAATAATATTATATAGTGAGCCGGCAAAAAGACAAAAGCAGTTCCAGGGCGTTGTGACTAGGTAAGCGGGCAATTGTTATCAAGCAGCTCGGAGTCTGAAAAGAAAAGCGAGCGCTCATAAAGTAAAGTAAAAGTTTAATTTTTATTTTGCCCCGTGGAGGCAGCACTTCATCACCAAGTTGCCAGAACTAGAGCTTGTCAATTAGTCATTTGTTCATATTTATATTTATATTTGGCTATGACAGCCTGACACAGTATTTCCTTGGGAAATTTGCAATTCCCTAAGACTTATTATCACTTTTTTAATGAACATTTAGGCCTATATGTTATGTGGTTCTTGGTCTAAGCCGCATCTGTCAGCATTTCGACATTTCAGAATCAGAATGGCCTTTATTGTCATTATACTCGGTGTTCAACGAGATTGGAGCGCTTCACTTGAATCACAAGTGCAAATAAGCTTCAATTCTCAGGAATTGCAGGTTGCATAATTCAGCGATAACTACACAGACGCTGCAATCCATCACTCAGCAACCTCCCAGTCTTCCTCCAGTGCCTTTCCTCCTCGTGCAAAAGCCGCTAACACAACTAACAGAAAACAGTCCAAAACAAGAGTTAACCAAGTTTTGCTCCCGCGTGTTGAATTGATCGACAGTGCCGCAGAGTTTTCAGGCTTTGTGCGTTCGGCGGGAGCCAGACTGATTGGCCGCACTTTTAAACTGAGCGAGGGCATTGATTTGGAGATTAGGGCTTTAGAGCGGCACGCGGCGGGAAGAAGGACGGCGCTGGCCCTGCTTTTTGCCGCGCGTCGTGTTTGCCTTGCCGCCCTGTGGGCAGACGCATCTTTGACACACACAAACGCACCGCATTGATTTCTGGGTCGGCATTAGCGAGTGTTGAGTGGCACGGCCGAGGTAGGTGAAGTGGGGCTGCGGAGGGGCTCGACATCCTCCCTGGAGCACGTCGCGTCCGAACCAACATATTTCACCTCACGCTCGTCCACTCACGGACTGGCAATGTTCCCCCCTCAGCCCGCTATCCAAACAGCTTCATGAGCGCCTTGGATGTTTTAGGTCCGCTCTCTGGCTCTCCTGTTGCGTCACCCTCCATTTGATTTGTATTTGGCTTTCCATGTTGGGTTTGTTTGGTCGCTTTGGCACACAGCTGAAGCACCTAGCAGCTGTTCGATGGGTCCGCGGGACATAAACCCTCCCCTTCTGTTTATTTCGTTGGAACCTAATTCTAATGACCACAATTTGGAATTTGACCTTAATCTTAGTCCTGCACAGTGAGTGTGAGATGTTTTTCTGTTCCTACACGCACTTTTAAAAATAAATGAAAACTACTCAAATTCAAAGAGAATTCGGCTACTGGTTTGGAAATTAGTGACTGGCTTAGAGCCTGAATACATGAAAGAAAAGATTATGGAGGGTTGTGAGGTCAGCTGACTCGGGTCAATTAGTGGAGCCCACATTTCAAAGCAAACATGGTGCGACAGCATTTAGCGGTGAAGCTGCACGCGATTGGAATGAGCCGCCAAAAGGACTGAAGTTAGCAGCACATGTGAATGCTTTTAAATCCAGCTCACAATCTGCGTGTTTTCCATTAGGATCTTTTATAGAATACATTTTTTTCTAAATCACTTGCGCTGTAAGTTCTGTTAGTAATTTCAGTAAACTATTTGTCTTTTAAAGGTCTTAAATTATGCAGGTGTCTTAAATACGTTTGCCTTAAATGTTGATTTGTAACTCTCTGAAGCATATTGTTACCTTGAGTAAGAAATGCGTAATATAAAGAAAGCGGCCTTGCCCTCAATTTGTTATGTGACTTTAAACTGTTGATAAATGCGAGTGAGACAGTGCATTAGGGGTCGAACCGACTAGCCGACTTAACCACATCACAATGACATCAAGCTGACGCTAACGCTCGCTGCTGATCGTCCGTCAGCTGTCAATCAGCAAGTTCCTCAAACGACCTCCTATAACAGAATTGACTGAAAATTCTGCAGCGACTGCTTACACGTTGAAACCAGGGCAAGACCTCACAAAATGAACGGCTATTGTCGAAATCACCCGATTTGTGTTTCGCTCAAGTATCAGCTTCACCTCACTCACCCAATCGTCCAAATCACATTCAGACCCTTTCGCTGCCTCACGGCCAGTCAGAACAATCACCGCAACAATTGCAAGTTTGCGACAATACGGAATTGCAAGGCATTCTCTCATCTTGTGATTTAAAGAAAATCGACTTCTTTCGTGAATAGCAACCCTGCAGTAGTGTTACGTGCATAGGTGTTAGAGTTCGATAAGTTCTGACTGACGGTGAGGGCGAGAAGCTGTCTGAATATGACGGGATGAGCGAGCCAAGGGAGTTGTACGGACATCTAGTTGACAACTGAAAAAAAATATCAATGACGTCATCGATTAGTTGACGTCAGCACCTTTGCGTCGACGACAAGAAAATCTGTAGTCGTTCCACCCCGAGTCTGAATGTCAATATGCGCCCTGCAATTGACCAGCTAAACGGATTACGTTCGACTTCAGAGGTTCCACTCTGTGTGGGGTCTGTGTTCGTGTGTGTGTGGTCCCTTTCACGTCCGTTCTAGTTGTGTCATAGTGCCTGTACGTGTTTGTGTGTGTGTCTATGCGGAGGGGACGCAGTGGAGCGGTCCCTGCCAGAGGCGTACAGAGGCGAGCGGTCACGCGGCCCCGACAGTGAAGAGAGCAGAGTCCCTGTCAGTGGCTCTTCTTAACACACCGCTGCTCGCCATGCGGTAACGTGCTAGGGAGCGTTTGACAGGACAAAAAAAAAAGAAAAAAAAAGAAAAAGGGAGATAAACAGAGTTCAATTTAAAACACACACACAAAAAAAAAAGCCAGATTCTAGTCAACAGATGGAGGAGGCAAACACCTTGATGAAGCCCTGATAGCTGATATTTGCATGACCGCAAATTAGTCATTTGTAGGATGTTTGTCACAAAAGTAACAGGTCGAGATGGGCAAGTTCCAATAGCGGTCTTATTTTATGGTATCGAAATCTAGTGGATGCTGCCGATACCCACCACTGATACTAAAACAACCCATTAGTAGTAACTGGCGCTATACTGCGGCAGTTTGACACATCGGCAAATCATTATTTGCGTCTTCATAATTTTCAGTCCTTGTGTTGAATGAAATTTTATACATCACAAGCTTAGCATTGATGGGACACTGATTTTCTAGAGATTTATAGAAATAGTGAGTTGCATATTGTATTTACGTTATTGTTTGGAAGCGACAGATCAGTGTCTTCACGGGAATGATTATAATTAATTATCAATGACATACAGTCTAATACGAATGTTATAAAAAAAATAATTTGAGCAAATGTGTTGTTTTCAGGAGTGTGTATCAGACTCGTAGCCCTTTGCATTTATCGGTACCAAAGAAACAAAATAAAACAAACAACAAAAAGAAGCTCAAACGGCTTTCCACTGTTGTGAATCCATGTTTTTGTGCTCTGCGACTGAGTGGCAACCAGTCCAGGGTGTCAGCTGGGATAGACTGCAGCTCACCCGCCTCCCTAATGAGGACAAGGGCTATACAAAACGGATGGATGGATGTCTTTGTAAAGCAGAACAGGCCTTGTATTGGATCTCATTAGTGACTTTATAGTGCCGCTGTCTTCCACTCGGCGCACACAATGGTGCAGAGTAGACACACACACACACACACACACACGAGTTCTTTTTCGTAAGACAACTTTGTCTCTCACACCTAATCCACCTTTTCTGCCATGACTCATTTTCTCCAACACAACTTGTTTTTAGCCTCCACGCTCCACCTCCCGGGGCCCTTCAGCTACACTGTAAAGGTCGCGTCTGCGCCACCTTTAAAACGGTGCGCCGCCGTGGGTCGGAGGGCGCGGCCGTGTGTGGGCAAGCAATTTTGTTTCGTTGTGAATTGAGCGAGAAAAGTTTTGACAGCAGAAGGGACTAAAGGAGACTTTTGATGGGACGCTGACAGCTGCTAAGGCAGGGATGGGCTAACTTTGGTGCTCAAGGCCCACATTTGATTTAAAAAAAAAAAAAAAAAAAAAAAGTGATGGGACGTGTGAGACGAAATAAATACAAGTTAAAAGGTGTCAAATGCATAAAATGGGACATTTTAACACTGAATTTATAATAAAATACATTTTCATTTTTTAAATTTAGAATTACGGTAAATTCTCGCCAATTCTCAAAATGTACCCATTGACGTTCTTCTCTGTGGAAACTATCCTCAACTGTTCACTGAACACTCATGCTGCAGCTGTGCTCTTTCATCTTTCTGAAACAAGATGGTGCCAAAGCGCAGGCTAATAGGAAAGTAGCAACTATTGTCAAGGAACTATGTACGTCGGGGAGGAGCTAAGTTTAGCCTGGGTTGTTAGTGGAAGTTACAACAGGCTTTTTGCCTATGTGCATCCACGTGCACATTCAGAGCATTTTTCCCAACTCAAATCCTATCATCTCCGTCTTAAAACAATTAAAGAAGTTAGATTTTGAAAATCTCTATCTATGTATTTTGTAATGATGATGGGCCAATTCTGCTGAACCTGAACAGAATTTTTGGAAGGTGATGATATGCAAGCCATTAATTTTTAAGGCTCACGTAATGTGTTTCACAATCAAAGTTTGGGGATATCTTTTATGGCGATTAAGCAACTTCAAACATTTTAGGTGGGGGCTCAGTTACTTGAGACTTTCCCTATTTGTGACAGGGCTCGTCTCAAATCTCAGTGAATGCTGTAATTTAATAGTAATTAAATGATTAAATATATTCTTGCTTTACGATTTAGATTTATTTTAATATTTACAACCTGTGTCACAATTAACCAATTATTTAATAAAAAAATAAATGAATATAAAATAAAAGAATAAATATATTGACGATACATGAAAGAACGGAGTCATGCTTTGCCCACCCGTGTGCTAAACGTTTGTAAAAGTGACATCATACAGACTTACAGGATGTGGAGTTGAGTTGTTCGTTTTGCTACATAGTCTACATATTCGGTGGTGTTCCAGCCTCTTCTTCTATTTTGGTTTGACGCGCGGCTTGACCATCCTCAGGGAATCTTTGGCTTGGGGAGACACGAGTGACCCGAAGGGGCCATCATCTTGGCCGTCTCCTTGAGCGATCCCCGGTTGGTGTTCTCTGGGTTAGAGCCACCGCGAGGACCACCCGGGGGTTCCGAGATCCCGCGAGGCAGAAGTGGCGAGGTGCGACACAGGCCAGGGAGTTGCTGCCTGGGGCCGGTGTTAAAGCAAGGAAGGCCTCTGGACGGAGGGGGCAGCTGCCTGCGCCTGCTGGTCAAAGGCTTCAAGGAGGACGACTGTCTGAGCGGCTTGACAGCAGGAAGTGACGAGCCCTCGCCATGAACGGAGGCGGCAGCAACCGGGTCGTGCGATGTGGCCGAGGGGGCCCGCCGCTCACGCTGGACCCCTGAGCTTGGACACTGAATGCCGCGGCGGTGATTCAGCTGCAGCGGGTCTGCTGGCGCCGACATATCCGACGCAAGGCCGTCAAGAGGAGCGTCGGCGTCAAAATCGGCCCCTGCGTCCCTCGTCGGGTCACTGCGGCCCTCGGTGAGGAGAGTTTTTACTGGTCTTCCCGGGCGGAAACGCTCGGTGAGGTTGAAAGGTATTTGAAGCTGCGGGAAGGAGCAAAGAAAAATCCAAAGGATTAAAAAATGAGGATAAAATAGTTATGAAACAGCATAATGAGGTAGACTCTGATGCTGCTCCAGAAATGACATTTTTTTTGGGGGGGGGGGTTGTTTGATGTCGCTCAGCCATTTGAATATTTTTACAGCTGCAAAAGGAAATTCAGAATAAAAAAAAAATCTCAGTTTCTTTGACTTATTTGCTCCTAACATCACAGCGTGTTTGTGCTGCCAGTCATCAAACTATTCCTGGAACGGGACAAAGTCACAGAGGAAGCCCTGAATCAGCACTTGGAGGAGAATAACCTTGCCGTGTGAGCGGATGGATTCACATCTTTTGAGGCGCTTTGTGACGGGCCGCTTCAGACCAATTCAGAGGACCACAAAGGCGTCTGTGTCACAAAGTGCTGAGACACTTTTTAAATGGAAAATATGTCAAGACAGCCACAGAGCACCATGGGAGGACTACAGGAATGTCTTTGTGCTATTTGAATGAGCGCCAGCATTAAATCTGCCAAATAAACAAAACGACTTTGCAAAGAAGCATGTGCAATGAATAAATAATCTCATAATTGATGAACTGGAAAAAAAAAACAAGTGGACAATTCACCTACTCCACAACTTTGTTAAATTGTGACAGCGCTGTTCAAAGCGACGGTGTCATCAATACCTGATGGTTAAACTGTTCATGACCTGACGAATTTGTCAAAAAGGACAACGTGAAAGGAAATGTTTGGCCACCAGTTTTTTTCAAGTTTTGAGTTCAGGTAGCAAGACCACATGAAACAAATGAAAAATTAACAGGCTCTCGCACCAATTCTATCTCAAGAAAATCCTTAAAATGTTCCGCGAACTTTGACACCATGCTTGGTAAAAGCAGCTTGGCAATGTCGCTTCATCCACATTTCGAGGACACCTGCTTCTGATCGGTGCTCGATTGGAGAAATTCATAAGCAGTGGGGACGTTGTACAACTACGAGCCCAGGAATTTGCTCAAAATGGCTGCTTCGAACCAAAATGGCCCACTTCCTTAAGATTTTTTTTGTGTGTGTCCTGTTATGACACGTATAAGTCCAATTTTGTGTCCATTGCTGAAACTGGAGACAGACGGTATTTTTTTCCCCCCAACTATTCAAGGGGTACTCGTGAGTGAGTTTTTGGGGGATCGTAATCACCACCCAGTGCTTGAGGCCTACTAAACGCCCGCATCTGTGTCCAGTTCCTGACCAAAATGATGCCCATGCGCCACCCCTCGAAAGCATTTCATCAAAATCCTGCTAACTGTATATGGAAATGATCAATAAACACTAAAGGTTAACATTAAAGCTAGTAGTAGCCTGTTGTATTATATAATTCTAAAACCAATATGAACAATAGATACAAGTTCACTAACGAGACTTCCATTCTCAGTATAAAAATAACACACATTGATCGTTTCATTATTTCACAGCTACAGTCGAACAGCTTGTTTGTTTGTTACTTCAACAATGTAATGACCCGCGAGTGACACAATTTAACTGGGCTGTAACGATTAACCCGGAAAGCAAAATGCTGAACCTGTGACCCGGTTGGCCCACCGCATTCCCAACAGACACTTAGGCGCTATAAGGTAACGCTGACCTCCTCGCAAGCGCTCAGGCAGCCCGAAAGGAAGCCGAGCAGGCTTATTAGATAAATCCAGTCAACAATGGCGTAGCCGCTCGGGTTAGAATGAAAAGACAGTATTGCACCATCAGTGCAGAAATACAGCTTCCCAATGACCCGTGACCCCACCGCGAGGATGAAATCCTACTTAGTTGTATTGAGGACGATTCTTTAAGGCAGGGCACTTTATTTATGCTATGAGTCTGAATCCGCCTGAAGCTATCTGGAGCGATTAACAACATGAAGTGTGTTTTAGCGCAGCCATTTCTTAAGGATGTGTGAAGATGTGAGATTCTGTGCTGGTCAGGCAAGTGCCTTCTGCTTCTATGCGCCACGGATGACATGCTGGCTCTGGATGTCCGAGGCCACAGCACCATCTGCTGGTACATCGGCACACATTCTGCTGAAAAATGTTGGGTTCTGCTCATCCGATATTTTTATTGGATTTCTGCAGCGAGCAGCCAAACTTGCTTGGAATGGTCAGACCGGTCAAATGAATGTTCACGACTTTAGGTAACCCCTGTCTGCCGTTGGTAAATGATAAAAATTCACTTAAGAGAGATATGCATCAAACAATGTGTCTTGTGATTGAAGTGATGGAGAATTCCACTGTCACAACGAAGGCAGTTTCTTGTATATTGTCCGTCTCACACCGCTTTGCAAAAAAGTCGGCTACTGACAAAGATTATAGTTCACAAAAACCAAATAATGACAACTAAAATTGGAAAAAACGTTTAAAAAAATATATTAAAATACAACAAAGTGCTTTTAAAAAATGACAATTGAATCGACATTTTGTGTTTATGAAAATAACTAAAACCAACAGTAATTATAATGAAAATATCATTCGATTATGTCTTTGTCAATTCATACCGCATATTGTGATAATTGCTGCAGGTAGATCAAACAGCTGTTTGGGAATTGTAGTTGAATTTTTATTGCACTTGACAAACGTGGCCTGTGTCAAAAATAAACAAATAATAATAAAACTAATTCTAAAACTTTAAAAAACTAAACTTCAACAGTGTTTTGGATATTATTTAAGTCAGTAAAATCAACTAAATTTAAAAAGTCAAAATCAAATAAAAACTAAACTATAAAGAAAAACTCAAAACTATTATAACTCTGTTTATTATTATTGTTTTTAAATATGTTTGAATATAACATTGCTCCTTTTAAACACCCACAATTCCCGGTTCCCCCCAAAAATCCAATGTAAAGTTTGCATATTGGAATACGTCCAAAATTCCCCAGCTGGACCACCCGTGGCAATTTACCAGAAATGTTCAGCCCTTTGCGAACCAAGTACTTGGTGCCATGCTCGCAAAACCATCGTTTGGAGTGGCCACCATCCAGAAGACGTGACGTCATTTGACGCACAACGTGGCTGCTCTCATCCGCCACTTTTATCTCTTCTGAATACAACCACAGTTGCTCAAATTTAAACAAGGAAATGAAAATTCTCCGTTTAGTCGCTTCTGGTGGACAATGACAAAGCGTGTCATTGCGCCACATCATCATCATCATCACACAAAGTCACTAATACGGACGGCGCCACAGTATTTCCGTGTCGGTTGAGGCCGTCATGGTTGTGAAAATGGTGATTTGCATGCCTCAGCACAGGGCTCGCCTGCTTTAGTGAGTTTGAAATACGGCACATTCAAAATGTCCAGACAGGAGAACGCACGGAAATGGAGAACAAAACCCACATGCGGAGATTAAAACATGCATGCGGTGTTTGACTTGACATGGAAGAAATCAACTAAAAGCATCACAACAGGAGGTCGTCTATTTGAAGTGTTTTTTTCTTTTTTTTTTCTTAAGATAATAATTATTGACTCTAATTATGATTTTACTTTTGTGTTAGCATCGATTAGTGATTGCCAACATTTGGTTCATATTTTGGTCAGGTTGCAAATCGAGGACCCCCAATGTGGACAAAGGTCTTAGGACACACATCTTGGTTGACCAGAGCAAAGGTTTGGAGAAAAAAAAAATAATTTCAGTTCCAGTGCTGATGAAAGCATTCTTGGAAAAACATTGGCATAGAAATGACCAAATTAATACGCAAATGATCCACAAACAGCCACATTTTGTCGAAACAACATCACATGCTTCCACTGGCTACAATTCCTACTTTCATTTACACTTCCAGAAGGTGCAATGGTGTCCCAAAACCTTTTCCTTCATATATATTTAAAGACCAAAAACCAATAAAAATCGGTCTTGCGACATCCGCACACTGAGAAGAAACGAAAAATATTCCTGAAATGCAACGCATGCAGATGGAGGAGGGCATGCTTCACACTAATGTTTGACGGTTAAGAACGTGAGAGAGAGGTTCTACTGTACCATGCCCGGTCAGTGAAGTACTGCACTAGGTGCTCCACTCCTTGCCATAGTCATTATGTGTGGGCAGGCAGAGTTAAGAGGGGAAGATGAGGAGAGGAGGCGTTAGAAGATGAAGCATCGAGAGAAGAGAAGAGATAGGAAGGACTGCGGTTGGAACAAATTCCATACAGGATTAAGATCTACTTCATGCAAATAAGAAAAGTCACATAAGAGATCAATAAAGAGGCAAGTTAACGTAAAATGCATTCTTCCGCCTGATAAGCTTTGGTAACACTCTTGACTTGTAATGGTGGTCCAAATTCTTTTTGCCTTGTACATTAACACAATGGATGAATCAAGAAGTGTAGGTTGCGCAAAGAAAAAAAAAATCAGGAATTACAGCCATCTGATGCAGAGTAGCTCCAATTTCAAGGGCTACCATGCATGGTTCTTTGGAAGGTGAGAGAAAAGTGGAGTACCCGGAGAAAGCCCACGCAGGCACGAGGAGAACATGCAAACTTCACACAGGAAGGCCGGAGATGGAATCGAACCGTGCACCTCTGAACTGTGAGGCCATCGTGCTAACGCAAATTAGTGGTTAGCATAACATAAACATGAGTGCGCAGAGCATTTTGGATCCATTGGAAGGGAAAATTATGTTCAAGTTTCCACATAATATAATGCAATGGCGTAGGGAACTCGTTTACAACATACAGGATCTGACTGCTGTTTTTGTTAGCAACGGGGTTCAAATGGGTTCAGCGGCAAACTATTGTCCACAGTCTCCTAGATTTTGGCTGATTGGTATGGTTGGGCTCACTGGTGCGTTCATACTTTGAAGAAAATGGTGAGATTTCCTAAAATGGCCCGAAGTTGTTCTGGATGGCCTCGTCCACTTTTCTTGAGATTTCGCACTTAGGCCATCTCTTGTGAGTCAAATACAGAGATAATTTAGAGCTCTGGAAAATGGTGGCACCCGGTATAAAACGGCAGTGATTTGAACATCGGTAAATGCCATATTTATGTGAAAGCCTACACTTAAATCACGTGTATTTTTATAGTTGAAATCCAGGGACAATCTGACTTGGTTTCACTGCTTCCCACGTCTCTGCTTGCGAGCACACTCCGCTCCCACCGGTGTTGCGAGAATGATGCATTTGTCCCAAAAAAAAAAAAAAAGAAAAAAAGCTTAAAAAAAATCTCAAGAGCACTCAACGAAGCTGAAATAACCTGAGGTGTTCGAACAATGTGCCGCATTTATTTCACCTTCCCTCTTGATCGAAAAAAGCACGGCGTGGGTTCTGTGCATTTCTTCCTCTTTTTTTTTTTTTTTGCTTTTTACCTGCTCACGCGTTCATTTCCTGCCATCTATTTGTCTGTTGTTGATCTCCTTCAGCACTGCGTCATCATCGGAATTTACAATATCTCAGCTTGTTGGAGGATTCACTGCTGGCTGAGTGTAATCTTCATAAGTAGAACCCAAGTTGTGCAACTGATGAAAACTTCTGATATAAAAGAGCATTATGTTCTATAACAGAATAACCGCAGAACAGATGAGGAGTGTGTTAGGGGAACAGAGGATGTGCTGTACACAAAAAAACAAAACAAAAAAAAAAAAAAACAATATCAGTGTAATGAAACTGCCAAAATAATAAAAGCCTGGAAATTGCATGTGATGACTTTGGGCTTTTAAATGAGCGCAAGTAGTTACCCGAAAAAGATGGCAAAAAGGCAGGAAAGCGTGTTAGTGACTCACTCTGTCTGCGCTGGGGCATGCCGGTACAGGCCTGGTGCTGTGCCTGCCACGGGGGCGGCGAGGGGGTGGGCAGCACACCCTACGCAGAGAGAAAATACACAGGACAAAAAAAAAGGACATGACGAACCGGAACACACACACACACGCAGAAGCTCCCATGGGAAACCTATAGGCGGGAAGATGAAGAAAGCACAAGGACACATACAGGCAAATATAAAAGTGGCATGCGCCACATCCTTAAAATACACAAACATTTCCTCTGGATACAAATGCACACGCGCACGTCCACAGATGTGTCACCTGTCAAACTGACAGCTGACATGACAGCTTTTACAAGCTCAGACAGCAAGTGGAGACATATTTTAGCCTTCGTTTATGTCCATCTACACTTTTTTTTTCTTGGGTGCAGGGTTAGGTTAATATGCCCAAGAAGAATATACACCCGCACGCACCAAACACACACTGTCTTGCGGCAGCACGATCGACAAGTGGGCACCGATGAGCTCTGCGCTTGAATCTCGGATAAGACCTTTGTATTTGCAGAGAGACTAAAGACTAAATTGTCTTTGTTTTCAGGAAAAATAAATGTCAAGTATGTGACACTTGTCTCACAGAAGACTAAATTGTCTTTGATGCTTTTCAAACCATTTACGTTAGGCTCGTTTAAAAATAATTTGTCCACAATGTGCATAATGAAACATGAGAATAAAAACTCCACCAGTTGTCACCGATGTTAGGTGAAATTGTTAAAAATAAAATGTGTTAAAAAAAAAAAATTTGCATATTCTGGTTTGATTGAGGACTGTATTATATAGTCTTCAAAGCTCATGAAAACACCTTACTTTGTCTTTGGCGTCAACAAAAAATGTACATCAGGAGTAAATACAAGGCCGTATTACACAAAGGTTAACTGAAGACTAAATCAGAGGTTTCCAAACTACGGCCCGGGGGCCATTTGCGGCCCGCCATTCATTTTTCTACGGGCTGCAACAAGACAAAAAAATATTTCGAAAAGTTACATTTGACACAGCCTGGGAAGCTTTAAAAAAAAAAAAAACTTTAGGTGGGCGGAGTGTGAAGGGTTGGGAGTTTTTTTTTAAACATTCAAAGATACAAATTTAGGAATGAAACAAATGCTCTTCAAAACACTGGTGAATAAAGATGATCTTCGGCTTCCTGCTCTGTCTGATTTGTGAAGTTGTCATATTAATTTTGAGGTCCTTAACTGTTTTAAAAATGATTAGCGTGCTACTGCTCACTCTTGTTTCTTTGTTCTGACTGTGGAGATGATTCGGCAGCTGTTCCGTGCGGGGTGGCTCTAGTCATGTGGGATACCGGCCCTATTTGCTTTATCACCTTGAACAACAAGATGTTATATAGAAGATTATCTAGTTAGTTGCTTGATTGAGTTTAGCATCAAATAATTTTACAGTGGCCCCCTTGCATCATTCCATTTTTCAGTATGCGGCCCTCAAACAAAAAACGTTCCACCCTTGCCCTAAATCGTTGTCAGTGTTTCCAATGGCCACCTGTCTCAGTGTCAGTCCTTTGATTGACATGTCTGGGCTATGAGAATAAGACGGTCTGGCGCAGGAAGTTCATGCTGCTCCCTGCAAGTAGAGACTCACTCTTGGTTTATTTCCAACATCGCTATAACATTCAATGCTCCTTTTACCCATTCCCCGTGTAACAGATGCCTGAGATACCGACATTGACATTTCAAGGTTGAAAATGGCGTGCAAGCAACACCTCATACTGTATAATGAACTCGATTATATTTTATTGAGTCACAAACAATATAATGGGACTGTCAAGGAAGAAGCCGTTTGCGCTGGATATTTAAGAGGATCTTTGCAATGATCGTTCCTGCACTCGTGTATTTTCGCGGAAGAGATTCTCCACGCTTTGCTTTTTAGCCACAGATTAATAGAAAATCATAAATATAGTTAAGTATGACTGTAAAACAATATATATACACTGTACAGGTCCGACTTGTCTTACGGATGCAGCTTTGTATCCGGAAATGTAATTGTTGCTGTGATGCAAAAGACTCATTACGCTTCGCTTTTGAGCCTCAGGCAAATACACCAAGTTCTTGTGATAGCCAGTGTTGTAAATTGTTGCTTACTTTAAAAAAAAAAAAAAAACGACTTTACTTCACCATGGGAATGCACATGCAGGGCGATATCTGACGTTTAATGATTCACTCTAGCCCGTGCGGACAGCACCCCAAGCGAAAGCTGTCGAGTTTGCAACGAAAAACAAACAAGATTGGGGCGTGGGGGGAATCCATTCGCTAAAGAGGTCAGTCATACCCGAAGAAGCGGCCCGCACACTAGATGTCATCTCACTGCCGAGCGTGTGCAGTCCCACCAGCAGATGGTGGAAGCTGATGAAACAGGGTAGGAATTCAAAAGCAACGAAGGAAGAGTACCACTGTGATCTGACATGATATCAGGAATTTGGGGGCGGCAGCAACCTGTGCATGTGTGCGTGTGTGTGTGTGTGTGTCACAGAGTGACTTCTGGCGAATGAGTCATGGCGAGGATTTCAGAGGGGTTCTTTCAACATTATCATCATCCCACTAATCACTAACTTGTTTCAACTCACGCCTTCCAATGCTTACTCTGATTTTCTGTGCCCAAGTGTGTATGTGCGCATGCGTCATTGCGACATTGATGCAGTGAGTTATGTAGAAGTGACGATGTATGATGAAAAGATGAGTGAGGAGATGTTTTAAAATGAATCCAAGGCCGCCTAAATTTATTTATTCATATAAATATAAATCTATTGTTTTACCAAAGATTGCGTTTTTGTGTGTTACAACTTATATTGCAAATTCACCAGGACGAATCATTTTGAAAGAATTGACATACCATCACGATGACATTATGAATGAAATTTTATTTTATTTTATTTATTTTTATCTTGTATCGCATCATCATTGTCCTCCCAGACATAAATACCTAATTTAATGTGGGCGAGGTGTCTACGAGACTATGGAGATGTCCATGCAAACATCACAAGTTGCTAATTCAGGCAGAGTGACGGCTACATGATTAAAATATACTGTCACTGGCCACAATATTAGGTACGCTTGCACACTGCGATCAAATACAATCGAAATGGTTTTGCAAGCATTATGATGAACGTATCGTGAATGAATACTTCGCCGACAGTGACAGTGAAAATTCTGCATTAAGATGTAAAGGCAGCATGTTTGTATCCAACTCTTGCATCAGAGCTTGTTACATTTTGCAGGTGTGCCTCTGAAAGTGTCTCGTTGCCATGTACACTATATTTAGACACGCATAAGGGCGCCATGTGCCAATTTACTGAAATCACACCAGCCTCCTGTTTTGTTTGTTGAGCGTGAGTAAGGAGAGAAAATGTTCCCCCCTCGCTCATGACTGCCTCTGGGAGCCATTCAAGAATATTGTTTTTTTTTCTCCCCTACAATTGACATTTAAGCGGCAGTTAGCGCGACGCAACGAGAACGTCCCACTGTGACAACTGTTCCCGCCGTTTGCCCTGCAAACATCACGCGTCCAACATAAATTTGGAGAGAAAATTAGACTGTAGGCAGATGGGAACGGCTTAAATGGGGATTTGTTGGCAAAAGCTGGAGGAAATAATGCAAATGCTCATAAATTAATTGGATGTCCATCGATTTTTAATTTTTTTTTCTGCGCTTATCTTTATTAGAGTCGTAGATGAGCTGGATTTTATCCCAGCTCACTTCGGGAAAGAGGCGGGGGACACCCTGAACGAACCGCCAGCCAATCACAGTGCACACATATAATGATTCACGGTCACATTCACACCTCAGGACAATTTAGGCTAGATTCACACTGCATGGTTCAAATGACACTTTTTTTTGCTCTCAAGTGGCATAATCCGGTCGTAAAAATAGAAAAAAAAAATCTTCACATTGGCATGAGGTCGGAGAAAACTCATACAAGCTCAGGGAAAGCTTGCGAACTCCCTATTTAATCTAGTGTCAGGCTACAAACCAGATTTTCTGAACCCGGCAGCACCAATCGTCCACTTTACTTGCCTGGGGCCATTGAATATCAGCATCGAGGAAGTAAAAATCATTACAAGCTGCTGGCCTTTGACATGAGAATGTTCCTCAGCTGATCCGTTCAGCTTTGCACTCAATAACTCCACCAGAAGGCATTGGGCCACTCCAACAACTTGATAAGATGCCACATTAAATGTCAGTGGAGTAAAAATCAACACAAAGCGTGCTCGGTTCCATGTTTGAAACATGTGTGACATCTTTCGATTTACAAAAAAATCAATCAATCAGTGTTTCGTATAGCCAGTCCCCCAAAGTCAAGATTCTTTTCTGTGCAAGCGTATTCAGGCCACCGAAAAAAGATGCACTGCAAACCTCCAGGTTGTCACCGCAGAGTCGTTGACACTCACTTGAAAGCGTTGCAAGCGTGTGCAAGAAATAAAATCCACACAAAGTGAGTGGAGGGTCAGAAATATTTTTGGAACATTTGTACTCTCACCATGATTCAAGTCCAAACTTGTTCATGTTATCGTCAAACTTTTTTTTGTTAACGCTGCTGAAAGTTATCAGGACCCCCGTTGAGAACAAGCGGGCTTTATTTGCCGATTGCCATGGCAACAGTAAAACCACACGCTGTTGTGCATGGTGGGGGGGCTCCAGTGTGCTTAGGGAACTCAACCACTCCAGTTTATTAGTGTCCGAGCAGCAAGCGCTGCGAAGACCCTCTTGAAATCGCTTTGGTAGTCTTTACCCATCCATCGGGTAAATCGCCTCTTTTGAGTGACTCAACATGCTCAAAACCCAACGGTTATTGCAAGGGCATGTATCGTGGTGAATACTTGCGCATTTTAGAGGTCTCAAAAAAAAACTAGGTAGCACATCTTGCTACATTTTAGCATACATACAATCTGTTGGAATTTCCTCTTTGCAAATATCACATTACTACAGAGTATAATGTAAAACCACGTTATCTTAGCGTTTTCTGTACTAAGGTTGCGTGTGACATTGCTATATGTTAGCTTGTCATCAATAATCATCACAAAGAGTAAATCACGCCAGAACATCGATCAATCCACATGATAGGTCGATGCAGAATGTTCGCATGCTACATGTGAGCATGCTTCCTGTTAGTATCATAAGACAAAAAACAATAAAAAAAAAAAGGCTAGGCAATTAAATTCCTCATAAATAGTGAGATAGAGATTTCCAACAGGTAGCAGGCCCATCTGAAATTTCAGAAGGAATTTTTCAAATTTTTTTTCTAATTCAATTTTTTTTTTTTCTAATCAGAACACCATCATTCCCCCTCCAATTCCTGTTTGCCTCTTTTTGCTCCCCTCCATATTTTCCCCATCCCCTCCGCAACACAAACAGCGGCCTCGCTCTATTAAGTGTGAGGTGGAGTGACAAGCGGGCTGACAAGCTCATAAAGCGTCCTCCGCTGGGAGGTCAGAGCCTCGCGCGCACGCCAAACACAATGTTGATGGGTGACTCAGCGATATGTGGTGGAGATGACCACCAGCCTCTGTGTGAGTATGTGTCTGTGTGGGGCTATTTTGTAAGTGCTGCACATTTACCAGGTATGTAAAAAAAACAACAATAGTATTCAGAGTGTGCAGTGTGGATGATATGTGAACTCACAGCGTGACTGGGGGGTCTCCAATGGGTCTGGGTGGACTTGTCACAAGGGCGTAGCAGTCGCTTGTCGCCCAGCTGTCGTAGTAGCGAGGGCGCCCTCTGCTGTTGACACTGGCACTTCATCTGACGTTCTCGGGCGAGCTGAAAAAAAAAGGGCAATATGGGAGAAGATGATTGCATGACTGCGGACTACTATATTGAATAAGCAGCTCAGCCATAATTGCCTCCGCGGCTCGGGAGGCAAACAAGACTCTTGAAGAGGACGAACACAAGTCTAGTGAAAAGAAGCAAGCGTTTCTTTTGTGTTCCAACAACCGGGGTGTGCAATGAGGCTGACCTAAACTCATCTATTAAATAATGTAGAGCCTGAAATGTCTTTATCCGATATCCTTTTTGGCTGTGCGCGACTTTTTCAAAGCACTCGCCTGCCAAGCTGAGGTCGATTGCCTGCATTGTAACGTGAAAATGCAGCAGTTGAAAATGCACACACCAAAAACTAATTGACAGCGACGGCGTCATAACATAAAAATGCTGTTTGGAGCCAAAATGACAAGCATAAGATGTCAAACTTGGAGAAGACGGGAGCTGCGTCATAATGAGCATCTGTTTAATGGAGTGGCAGTTTGTGCACATACAGTACGTATTAAATTAAATAAACATGCGTGTTGATAATTATTAGTTGTTCTTATTTGTTCAAGCTCAACTGTAACTTATTAATCAACTCCCAAATGATAAATCATCTTTTGTAACGAGGGCTCAAGAGTTTAGCGCTAAATCTCACAGCTTGTGTGGCAAAGCTGCCAACTGGGCAACTCCGCTTTGGGAAAAACAAAATAGCGCAACTTTATGTGAGTTTCACAAATACAATGGGGCCAAATTTGAGTTTCTTCCATTCTTTCCAATCAAAGTTAGCAAAAGTCAAATGATCAGCTGTCTTTGCAAGATTATCCTGAACAATGACCCTTTCCTGTGGTGTGGGGTGTGCTGTTGTGATTATTTCTCGATGATCTGCTCGGGTTGACAATCGTAAATGCTAAAGCCGGTCAACATTTACAATAAATTGTTACATGTGCGGTCAACATCGACCACAATAAAAATGACTGGGAGAAGAGTTTGCACCTGTAATAGAACACATAAGCTTACAGTTAACCTAACTTTCTGTAGTTCGTTTTCTACTACTCTTTCGTCATTGTTTATTTCAGGAGTCGGGATGATGCCTCTCACAGGTCAGTACTGCACCCGATTTCTTGTTTGGGGGAAGTAGTGTCGCGATTGGTGGAGATATTTTGCTTAAAGTGTGCTGTGTTGGTCATCTCCAGCATAACACACACCATAAGAACGCAATTTTGTCTAATTTTTTGCTTTAGCTGTATATGCCAGCTGCGGTGTCAAGGAATGACGACGAGCTACTCGGTCAAAACGGGATGCCAGGCAATTTTAAACAGCCCGGTGCAAAATAAATATTTCGAGGTTCTCACCTGATGCAGAAGCCAACATAATCTGAATTGTGCACAGTCCAATTTTACTAGATTTTCCTTTTAACTCACTCTGTCAGGCTCCATATGCAAGAATGCCATTCCACCCTCCTATCTGTTGTTGAGGATGAGGGTGCAGCAATATTGTGCGGGCCCGGAGAGCGAGCTGGGTAGGTGCTAGCTCTAATTGGGGAGGCTCGCATAAGGCGGTGAGAGAGGCCTGGCTATGACATTTTGGTATTTGCGGACGCAGCCGCGGATTTGAATATGTCAGCCGGCCATACGGTTGTTCGGCTAACAAGGGAGTCTCTGCAAGACACTAATGAGTGTTAGGATGGAGATAGAGCAAGCTAAAAGCAAACAGAACAGAGGTTATTGTTAGCCAGCGGTGGGCGCAAGACAACTCACGGCAGCGCGTTTGCGGTGTCGAACGCCCACCCGCGATAAAGGTTAGCTCGGTGCGTCTTGATTTTATCAGTGGACATTTGCACCATCCGCTTCTTGTCTTCAACATCATTCACAGCACGTAGTGATTACATTCAGACAGACGGGAGTCTCTCTTTAAACTTCACTGTGCACCACTTCACGTGGTATTTCTAAAATGGACAATTTGGAAGGGCGGCAAAAGTTGATAGTTTGAAACAATCAATATCATTACAGTGCAACCGTTAGCAAAAGCATGAAAGAGTGAGTAGTTGTCTTCCCCCCTAAAAATGTTGAAAATTCCCTAAAGTTAATGATTTAAAGGAGTCCTGTCAAACTTCATTTTCCACTATTAGATTAGTCAGTGTGAATAAGGAATAAAAGTGCAAACATTGATGGCATCTGATTTGCAGAAAAAAGGTTTAAGTCGATTACGTATCAAAACAATGATATCGCCTGTACGCAGCCATTTTGGACCGCTTCACGTGATCCTTGTGACACTGAGCGTGTTGTACACTACTAAACTGTTCATTTCAGGCTTGTTTACCGGTCTATTGTACTCTAAAAATGTCGGATGGCGTCAACAAGTATTCCCATAATTTGGTTATGACTGCTCGGGTCAGGTTTCATGCTCTTCCGAGGAGAAAGGGGACAAGGGAGAGACTTTAACAATGTAATGGCTGGCAATGCAGTCAGCCTGCGAGCTTCTAATGCGACTTCGGTCACAACTCTTCATCTGTACAACAGAACTGATTATCCCCCCCCACTTTCCATGCACAAGTCTTGGCATGTGAGAATCATTGTCTGAAAAGATTCGCACGAAACTCGCAGTTAGGATGATAGTCACGTGCAAAGTTGCCTGTCCAGTGGCAACATTCTGTCACTTATTGGATAAAAAACGTAAAGGATTGTCACCAAAATGTATGTAGGCATGCATAAAAATATGAGAACGAAAATACAAGAACGAAACTTGCAATATTTTGGATGATATTCACTTCGATGTTTTGTACATGTTCAGGAGTGATTAATTCTTTCCATTTCATAACTAAGAAAATGCAACCAGACCAAGAATGTAATTAATTTTGAATGGCATTAAGTAGCTTGAGGGACTCGTCACAATGTTTAAACTTTCAAACTTCTATGTCAAAATACGTAATAGGAATCCCAAACCTCGACTCAAAATATTTATTGAATTTTTTCCGGTTGGTTTCTGTGAGCATTTAAAAAAAAAAAATGGGGGAATGAATGCTGGCAAAGAATGTTGCAGCCATAAAAAGTCTGCTTTACCGCTTGTTCTCGCTGATGCTGCTGTAGCTGCTGACACTGCAAAGTGAGCTGAACAATGGTCTTGTCTCGACTCCGAAGTTCTCCTCGCAGGGTGTGCACCTGCTTCACCAGCTCCTCAAACTGCAGACATGCGCACACACATGTTCATATATATATATATATATATATATATATATATATATATATAAATGTTGTTTCTCTTACCTGGGATACAGTATTGGTATTGCCTTCAATCTCCCCCGCAACATCTGCCAGCGAGTCCGTATCCTCGAGCTGGAAACACACAGATACACACCGAAACGCAGAAAGTACACAGTGAGCACGATCAATGACAGTTGCCGTAGGGCACCCCTCAAGAGCAATGTTGTGAGGTGGAATAATTTTACCCCTTCACACATACACCCCGCCGGCCTTGGACTGCCAGGCACCAGTGACACAGCCCGCGGCCCAATCTCAGAGTCTACTCAACGCATTTATTTCACAACGAAGCATAAATGTCAGCGAGCTGCTTGAATAAATCCAGTAATGCATTTTCTTTTGTTGTTTTTGCCAAAAGGTAGTTCAGAGGTGGATCTTGTATGAGTACACTGAGAGGCCAACTTATTGGGTAGACAAATTACCACGCGTTCATCTGAATTGCGGTCCATGCATACTGATTATTGGGCAGATTTTTTTTCTATCCTTCTGATTGGTCAGCAAGGGCCTAACTGTCGAATGTCTATAATCGATTATCCCGAGCGCTTATCCAGCTCTGTGTTAAGAGTGACTTTTTTTTTTCTCTCCGGTCTGCTTGGAAAAAGGTTTGGCCAAGAATTGTAATCGTTAAACCTGCTCGATGATTACAATCGAAAATTGAATCCAAGTTGTGCATCTGTTCATCAGTTACAAATAAACTAACAGCTTATTCTATTTCTTTAACTTCTCTTCTTTGTATTTTGTGAACACCTGGATGCCTGGTGGCACCGTGCTGCCTCTTACAGGTCAGTCTTGGTACTTCATCCATTTTGGGGGGAGGTGACTCATGACATGGGTGGAGATGTCGTTATGAGTGTGATGTTCATAACACAGAGCAAAATGTTTTCCTTCGTCTCTCGCATTTGCAAAAATCAGTGATGGAGTTAAAAATTGGCTTTTGTATGCAAGTTCAGATGATGTTTTTGATGATTTTATTTCAAAGGTTTACACAGAATTTTCAATCAAACAGAAAATATCCACTTGAGGCTACAGTTAGACGAGAAACACATTCTTGATTTGTTGAGTCATTCCAATGTTGGGATTGGAATTGAGCATGAATAACATGAAACGGATCCAAGCTGCCTTGTATCCACTAAATGATGCGTACAATATTTCCTTGGCACGCTTTGAGCTGCTTGGTGCCAACTGGGCATCCTTTTAAAAACGCAACCTACCTCAAGACAACCCAGGTAAAGGCTACCTCAACACGCTGTACTCAAAATGCTTCTGTAATCACCAAATTGCAATCCAATAGAGCAACATTTAAAATGCAGTGCAATGGGAGATTCCATTTGTGGATGTTCAGCAGAAAAATCTGCAACAATTATGTGACGCTATCATTTCAACATGGACCAAATCCTTCCCGCGCTTGGTAAAATAAAATGTATGCCACCAAGCAGTGTGTAGGTAATGAAGCGGCCAATGAGTGTATTCATTCAACAACAACAGAATTCATTTTCGAGCATCCTTTGATCTGGCTCTTGCTGTCGCCATTCTCTCATTCCTGCAACTGAGACAGATGGACTCAGTAATTGATTTCCTCGCACTCCCCACTTAAACGCAGGCAAGCACAAAGGAAGGCGCAAAGCGCACGTAAAAAGGCCAAGCCGGTCGGGCGTATCTAATAACGAGGGTCGAACCTGCAGTAGGTGTTTCAGCCTGAGCAGCTGGTTCTTGACCGAGCTGCAGTCCTGGCTCATGTGCTCCAGCGAGAGCTCATCGGGCACGGGCGCGTGGCCGTGTTGCCTGGCATCCGAGGGGGCGGCCTGTAAAGACATCCGCGAAGACTTGAGGCCGTCGTAGTGATGGAAGAACGGTGCCCTGAGAGACAAAACAGTCAAGGTTAAGCACAGTGGAACCTCCTAAGTTGGAATTGGACCAACATTTTCTGGGAAAAGCAGCATCAAAGCAGAATATACGTTAGAGGTTACGTACAAACATTCAAAGCATCACCGTACTTGTCAATGTTTTTTGTTTTGTTTGATCTTACGTTTTTAGGATCAACAGTGGTTATTTTTACACTTGTGTGAGAATTAAGAATCTTAAAATGGTACGAAACACCTGCACAGCTAATACAGGTTTTATATTATTGACCGCTGGACCTTGCAATGGTTCATTTCCATTATTTTCGTGGAGAGGAAATTGTGAAAGGCGAACTGCATCCCAGAACTGATTGCTTTTGACCTTGCTAGTTAGATTGTAGTACACATGGGGGTCAACTCGATAAGCAATAGTTTGCATTTTTATTGTCAAAAGAACAGCAAAAGAAAAAACAACAAATCTTTGGCTCTTGAAAGGCGCTGTTTGTTGTTATTCACTATTTTGTTGAATTCATTGTCAGGTCACACATTGTCTTTTTGTCACACATTATCTTGCAAGGAAGCTGAAGCATATCTACTCCACTTCGGGTTGCAGATGTTAAAATTTTTTAGAATCAATTATTCTACCAATTATCTGGTCGATTATAAATTGATTTTGCAGAACTAGACAACAAATGTCAACGTGAGCTGCTGTCCAATTGGTTTTGCAATCCTCAAATTCCACACTGTAATATCTGGGATGTTGCATGTTGGTGTGTCTTTAAAAGTTGGAAAAATGATCAGTGAGAAGCTTCCAGGCAGAGAGTTTGCAATATTTATTCTTTTTTATTGTTTATCGAATCATTCAAGTTGCCTGTCCTGCCCGCCTTGTTGTGAGACCAAATTGGGATTTACAATCACCTGTACCAAACATCATGTCATCACAAACTTTCATCTTTTCATTAAGGAAACCAAATGGATCACCAACCTGCCGTCGTTGGGGAAGTGGTCGGGCCCATTCCAGCGGTGATGCAGACGGCGCTGTCCCAGTCGACGGGGCGCGCTTTCACCGTTGGACATCCTGTCAAAGTCTACGACAAAAGTTAAGAATATGGTGAGGCACGCCAAAGATATCATTCTGTGCAGAAAAACAAATTGTACCAGCCTTTCAAGCTTGTTGCAAATGGTTTGAGTTTGTTGTGAAAGATGAGACGTGCCATGCAAAAAAGGAAGGTAGGAATTTGTTTTTCAGGCAGATTCACACAGACACACACATAAAACAAACTATTGCTCATATTTCCTGGAGATGAATACGCCTGTACACATTTCAAATGCTCTAAAATATCAGCACGCACATCGTGATCTTTTCCATCTCTCTCCTCGCTATGCAAACACACACAAAAAAAAAAAAGAAAAAAAAAGTCAGTGAGTCTTTGGAGACTCTTGGCAGAATAGAGCTGAGAAATGAGCCATGGCTAAGGGAAAAACTGACAAATAATAGAGGCTGACCTCCCTCCCAGAAAAGCGAGGCCTACAACAAGGAAGGGAGACAGAAAGGAACAACCGCACGCACACACACACACACACACACACGCACAAATGAAGATAATAATAACGGCAGGGTGGAAATGCTGCTGCTTAGAATACTTTACCTAAAGTGTCAGCATGCAACGCAGGAGCAGACAGCTTGTTTCAGAGTCAAGTGTTACATTCCGGCAATTTTACGCAATCCAAGTCATTAATGAAGCCAAAACAACGGGAATATAATCCAGCTAGGAGAGCTCCATCAATATAGGATGTAAAGAAAGCTCCACCTGGTCCAGTAAGTTAGGCACAAATCCCCGGTCCACCCTGCCGGCGTTGTCAGGTTTGGACCTCCCAAGAAGAAGAGACTGCTGGTGCTTTAGAGTCCAAGTTTAGAGGAAACTCCAGGGGCCTCCACTGGGCCTGACAGCTGGGTTGGAAGAAAAAGTCACACACGAGCCTGTCATCCGCTTCTGATTTGGCTCCCCAGTCTTCCCATTCGGCTTCTTCCTGTTATGTGGCAGAGTCAGGGTGTCTCTTGGAGGGAGGAAATGCAGGACAGAGCAAGGGAGGGCCTGCGGAGACTCTGTCGGCAAAACAAAACCGCCTTCCTGAGCCTTGTGGGCTGGATCTAAGATGGACTCCTTTGCCCCTGTCTGACTTTCACTGTGGGCCGCCTCTGGTACTTGGCCCGACACACGGGGCTATAAATATGGACACTTCCCAAAAAAGGAGCAGGAAGGGGACCAGCATGCCAGTCACATTCCTCTAGAGTGAACATTCCCTTGCCTGTCTTTGACTGTTTACAATCTTAACGTGACGTGAGGCTGCCGAGTGAAGCCGCCTCCGATTTGCAGCAGCACAAGAAAACACTCGGGTACATGAGACTGTTCACTTCATGTTCCGTTGGTGTTGATTCACTTTTGAGGTCATTTTGGCGATAAAACCGGTACCCGTAAGGTCAAAACAAAAACAGCTTCTCAGCATTTAAGGAATCCAATTGAACAGAGCAGCCGTCCGCAACAACCACCGAAGTGAATTACTGCGCCTCCGGAGCCGTTTAGACACACAAACAGGACATTTGAACCTTTGTGGAGGTAGATTGCAAGCTAGGTCGTGGACTACACCCGATTATATCAGATATACACGGGCTCTTTGGTTTAAGACAGATATCTATTTTGACAGCGACGACAAAACACCGCAGTGATGCTTCGCTAACCTGCCCAACAAGTTGATTATAATTTTTATTTTAATTTTGGCTGTAAATGTAAAACATTTGAATGAAAAACAGTAAGTGCGGCGGTAACAAACTACAATCTTTGGTTTAACTTAACATAGTCCATCACCATTAGCTTGTGCATATACGGTCCGAGGCAAATATACGAAGATGACCTCCGTATATTAGATTTGGAGCTTCCTGAAGGAGGCCTTGTCATACATAACAAGTCGCGCTGCGTCAGAGGCATCCCACATCAGCTGGCGCGACCAACAAGCCAGGCAGGCGTTTGCGTCGCCGCTGACAGGAGCGAATTATCCTCGCAGAAGTCGTTATAATTCCCGACGGGTGAGGTCAACGTCTCTGAGCCCCCTCCCTTCATTCTCTCTTATATGCGACACACCATCTGATAAAGGCATAATAAAGCTGCCAGCACAATCACCATGACCTGATTGCTGTGAGCACATACAATTAAGCCATTTTACTCCACTATAAAGCGTCCGGAATTTCACAGAGCGATAATGAAAACGGCAACAAAAGGCTACAATGGCGCTGACGTCACAGCGCCAGACGAGGATGTGAAGAGGGACAAAGAGGCGTTCGACTAATCACCTTATTACTCTTGTCAAGGCAATCAAACTGTCTGCCGCCGCACCTCAATGTTCATCGTGCTTGCATGTGCGTGTTTCATCTGTTTGCTCCGACACGCTCCAGACAGCTGGCAACATCCTCTTCAATGCTGGTTTGCTGCCGAGCTGTCATTTCCAGCGCGATAAATAGCCTATAAATAACTCTTCAGCAAGCGTATACGCGTCACAATAGACGGCGAGACCATTCAAACAGATGTTGCACAGCCGAGCAGGGATTTGATCAAGCCGTAATAAGCCGCGGAAGCATATTGCTGGAAATAGAATACGAATATACCCCCCCATAGTTTGCCACCACCTTTACTGGAGGTTGTTCTGTTACACGACAATGAAGCGTGTGAGCTCACCATGCAAACCATCCTCTGGGAGGTCCACATCCAGCATGAGGTCATCGTCGTCCACCTCTTCGACCCCTGGGCTGTGCAGATTGTTCAGGATATCCTGGGTACCACAAACAGATTTAAAAATAGAAATAACATTGCAAGTCATTTGAAGCTCATTGAAGGTATATTACAATCATATAAAGTTTTTTTTTTAGATCTGTATATATTGCTTTGGTGCCATCTTGTGGCGTCTTGGTGCAGAGGAAGTGAGTTGAGGAGGTTCATGTTATGCTTTTTTGCATACAAGGCTTGGTACCTGTCCCTTCAAATACTCAACTGATCTCATCAACAATCGGTTCAAATTTGAACGCTGAGGAAATTGACCAAAAAAAAAAAAAAAAAAACATCCTCATGTTTATGTGACTTTTCTGGTGCCGTTCAGAGCTGAAAACATTGTGCACGTGTTTTAAATACATAATCATACTCAGCTGTGTCTAAATCAGAAGTAAAACAGAATTGCCAACTGAAGTACAAAAGACAACAAACTTTCAAACGCATGAACAATAATCAATACATTCTAAAATGGGCACCTTGGCGCACTGTATTGTACGTCATGGAAACGTTATCAAGCCCAGGTTGCTCACAGTGATTTTGCACGGAGCCAAATATAGCCCCGCCTCCTAAAAAAAGGGAGCAATTTCAAGTGCAGTAAGACACTTTTAGGTGCGCTATGGAGGCACATCGCCACCGTGTGGACTAATTATATTACTACAGTGTATGAAAACGTATCTCTCTAATTCTATTCCTGTACCAGAAACAGCAGTCTAATTGTAAATTATTGGCGTTTTATTTGGCTCGAGGCAAAGGCCATAAATTCATAAGATGCATGCAAAAAAAAGGTTCATGGTCTGTTCACAGAAATGTTAAAAATTCAAGTAAAGCACATGATAGCAACGTCACTAATGTAGAACGATACAATGTCCTTAAGACAAAGTAAATGACTTTTAATCGGATATGCATGCTTGAGGCATGTGTACTTATGCTGAGAGCAGCAAAGAGCACTCTTGCATTCCGGCAAACTATTTTTTTCCATTCTGTCAGGAACATGTACAGGAAATGGTGTATAGTACAACATCTGAATGTGCCCCGTTTTCTTCCAAAAATTCTTAAACTACTGCCAGAAAAGAATGACCACGTCTTGAATGACAATTTGATCACAAATTTGTACTTTTGATTTGTCTCATTAATGGACTGCCTCACACATGCCATTTTCTCTCTCTTTGTGATCAAGTTGAACATCCATATCACATGTTGTAAGTACAAAAAAGACACGGCTTATTATCCAATTTCTAATCTGGTTTGCGGAAAGCTCTTTATGTGTTCCCGAGATCAGGTGCCATGGTACGTGAACACAGAGAATTTCCCAAAAGGCTGGAAATGCTATTAAAGCACAAGCTGCATTCCACTCTGGGATTTCTTCTTTGGCCTAATGAGCAAGGAGGTGAATGAGTGGCGGCGGCTTTTAAAGCAGCCAATAAAATCCTGTGTGAGGCTTGCCAACCGGAAAGTGATCATTGGCTCACTGGAAATTGTTACTGGTTACCGGCAAGATGCCAGTTTGATGCCTGTGATTCATTGGGCTGGGCACCGAGTGTCCAACTGCTCAAAGTACAGCACTGTTGAGCATCTTAATGCGTGAAAAAAAAAGGACATTCAATGATTGTTCTTTATAGTTCATCATTCAATAAAAAAATCGATTGTGCTACAAATCTGCTTTGTATTGTCTTTAAACGCACAACATGAGTTTTGAAATGAAGTTAGAACTGACTTCATTGTTCATCTGCTAGTGTTTGTTTTTGTGTGGAAGTCAGTCACCGACAATATCTCGATAATAACATAATTTGACTGTGCCAAATTATGCAACTGACCATCTTACATAAATGATAGTTTAACAGAATATGACCTCATTTCAAAAGGTTTAGTTGAAGAACTTTTCGATTCAAGGGGAACAGGCTTACTCTTCCTTTTTGTTGTTGTAGTTTTGAACCCTGATGCGTTATGGCAAAGTAAAGAGACTTAAAAGGCTTACTGGTACTCAAGTACATGTAAATGGTGTGGGACTCACTATGCTGTTGAGCTCAGAGTTGTCGTACAGATCGCACGGATACGTGCCAGGCCCTGCAAGTGGTTCGAGACCTTCTTCGTCCCACATGTAAGTTCCCCCGGAGCTGTTGGAGGGTGACAGCTCCAAAGACGAAGCCTGGCAGGCATCGCCTAGTTCCGGTGACTTCACAAGCGGTCCCTGGGAGTCCTGCATAGGGCTTTCTTCATCATGGCCTGGATGAAATGGGGAAAAAAAAAAGTCAACAACCAAGTCCAATGTGAGGAAAATTAAGGCTGATTTATTTGATTCATTTACCTTCCAGATCCCAATTACTGGTCTCATTGAGAATGCTATTTATCTTTTTGTTGTCGTGCGGGTCCCCGTCACTAAAAACATCGCCGACACTGTCCAAGTCATCTAAAAAGTCTTCGCTGGTGTTTCCTCTGTCGAGGGATGACGCAGAAGACAAGGACATGTCTTCCGGACCATCACCAACTACCTGATCTGAGCTTGGCCCCAGCACGCCGCTTTCTTCTTTTTCCGCCCCATCGGTTGGATTTTGATGTGTGTCATTGTGACCGTCTGCTTCTTCACCCGTTCCGGTGGGTTCAGCGTCTCCGCGTGGAGGGATGGGCGAAGATTTGCCGGCTCCTTTAACCCAATTTGGAAGTATGGTCTTTTGCGGCTTGGCCTGTGCAGGTTTTGCCTGCCTGAAGCCCAAAGATCCGCTACTATTCCCCAATAACTTGTTCAAACCGCAAGTGGAGAGCAGCGGCTTTTTCAGAGCTCGGGGAGTGGGGGGCGCTGATGGCGCAGGTAACGAGGAGGCAGACGCAGGTGTTCGGCTGTACTGAACATCCGCAGTCCCGCCACCCGAAGACCCAGAACCTCCATGGCCAGCACGCATGGCCCCAAGTCCAAAACTTAATCGTCCGTTGCTGAGTTGAGGCGGTTTGAGGACACTGCTCCGAGGCGGTCGAAGTTGAGTGTTGGCCAGAGGTTTGGCCAGTTCTACGGCCCGGTTAAAGGAGAAGGAGCGAATCATAGGCTGGCTGTTGGGAGACGGAATCTGCTTGAAGTGCGTGAAGCTGTTTGAGCGCACCATCTTCTCCAGTTCTAGAGTCTTCAGGCTTTCGCTGGACTGGGAAAGGCGGTCTTGGGAGTTGCTTCTTGGCGAGCACAAGGATAACTTGGGGCGTGCGAGGCGCGACTCTGTGTCACCGTGGTCTGCTTTAGGTGCTCCGTTGAGAGAGCTTTGACCCAGCTTGATGCTGTCTTTGGGAGCTATTTTTAAGGATTGCTTCGGGACGCTTTTGGGGCTGGAGGCTGCCACCACCAATGCGCCTGACCTCCGCATTATCGGCGTCCCTGGGGAGGTAGTCTTTCCCTCCTTTGCCATTGAAGGAAGTTGTCTTGTCTTCTCTTTACCTCCGTCCACGGGGCTGGTGAGGGCGCTAAGGCTGGAGGGGGCCGTCCCTTCATCTCGCCTCCATTTCAGGGAAAAGGGAGAAGTTCGAATGCCGCCATTTGGGCGTGTTGCAGCAGGAGCCGTCTTGGCATCCTGGCTAGACGAACCATTGGTCAAAGGTGCAGCCCCACCACTTGCAGAGCGCCCACCGAACTTGGGCAGTCTTGAAACCATGGCAGAGCTGGTCGATACTTTATCTTCCATTAGACGCCAACGAAGACATGGATGGGCATGGACTCACACACAGCTGGGAAAGGAGCAGAAAGAAAAGAAAAAAAAAACAGACATTAAGTTTTAGAAGCAAATCTCTGTCTGGCAATTGCTTCATTTGCTGATCCCACCTTGAAGGAAATCCTTGAAACAGAAATATAATCATAATTGTAAATGATGGATGGAGCGGTTGCATGTCTGCGTTTGAAAGACTGCTTGCCGTAGAGAAAGCATTAAGAATTCATGCGACTGCTTTCCAAGGTGACTTGAGAGTTTGTAGCAAAGTCCGCCGCACCCGCTCTCAAGTGATTTAATGAGCACAGTTTGGACACTATATGTAAAGAATATATATGCATATATATATATATATACACACATATATATATATATATACATATATATGTACACACACATATATATATATATGTACTCTAATCTCGTTGCACACTTGAGTACAATGACAATAAAGGGATTTCTAATTCTAATTCTACACACACATATATATATATATATATGCACAGAATGTCTATTGCTGTACTTGGTTTATTACTAACGAGCACATTTGTTTTGTTTTTTTTGTTGCAGAATGATGCAAAAGCTACTGCAAGTGCAATGCAGAAATGTTTCCATGTTTTTTTGAAAATTTCCTTCACTTGCTAATAAATAATGCATTTATCTCAAATTAAATGAAAAATGAAGTAGTTTACAATTTGGCAAGTCTAATTCTCGCTAGACGGCACAGTGACGACTAGCTAGCACGATGGCCTCACAGTACAGCGGTACAGAGTTCGATTCAAGCGGTGGCCTTCCAGTGTGGAGTTTGCATAGTCTCCACGTGCCTGTGTGGGGTTTCTCCGGGTATTCTGGTTTCCTCCCACATTGCAAAAACATGCATGAACAACATGATTGAACACTCTAAATTGTCCCTAGGTGTGATTGTGAGCGCGGATGGTTGTTTGTCTTAGTGTGCCCTGCGA
The DNA here is from genome assembly GCF_059441095.1 of Idiotropiscis lumnitzeri. Taxonomy (NCBI): domain Eukaryota; kingdom Metazoa; phylum Chordata; class Actinopteri; order Syngnathiformes; family Syngnathidae; genus Idiotropiscis; species Idiotropiscis lumnitzeri. The sequence goes on from NC_142399.1 coordinate 10,306,250, forward strand.
AACGCTGGCAACTAGTTCAGGGTTTGCTCCGCCTACTGTCCGAAGACAGCTGGGATAGGCTCAAGCATGCCCATGACCTTCGTGCGGAGCAGCGGAACAGATAATGGATGGATGGATAATTCTAGCTACAATTGTATCCTTTCTGAATAGAAAAAAAACAGGCTACTCTCGATCCGAATCAAATGGAAACCACTCCACAAATCCTGACCTCTCGCCGCTCCTGGATTTTAGCGAACACGGCGCCCGTACGCAGGGTCAATAACAAAAGGGGCCGACATACACAATAGCTGCGTGATGAAAGGGAATCTGGGAAGAAGGCCAGCGCGGCTTTAACGAATACGAATGGGCTAAGTCAAAGGTGGGAGAGTTGTAGTGAGATGTGTCGGTTGATGAGCTCGCACATTAGATCCATCCGGTTGGTCCGTGTGTTCAGAAAAGAAAAACAAATCCGTCACCTATTGCTGCATCCATTTACAGTAAACTCACAATTGTGTCAGTTGGTGCACCACAATTGACCAGAAGATGAACTACAGATTCAGGAAATATAATCCGTATTTAATGTATCCGGGTTGGAGAGGGGGGTCAAACGTGGATGTCGCGCTGCCCCACATTCCCATGCACAAACACACGTGTCTACAATCACTTGCACTCTGCCGCTGGCAAATGAGTGTCTGACCGCCCTAATCCGCATCAATAAACACACACGGGCAAATACGCGTCGAGGCACACAGGAAATCAGGTCAACATGCCTCGGCAGGGCCGCCGCGCCGCCAAAAGCCTCTTTGCCCCCCCGGGACGGACGTGCGTCTTTGCGTTGAATGGGTCCAATTTGGCGTTTGACCATACAAGTGCTCAAGTTTCATTCACATCACAGAGAAGCGCAAGTGTAACACATTTGCTGTGATGGGCGTTTATGTGGGTCACCGCACTGATCACCACTGATCGCACTGAGATTCTAACGGGTTGACACACATTCGGAGGTGGGGCAGTAAAGCGTGTTGGCCATCTGTCGAACCCCTGGCCACCTTCTAGGATGACACAAATGATACGAAGAGTGATGAAATTGGGATTCATCAATGACGAGGGAATGAAGAGGTTATCCTGTCCGAGAGGAGGTAAACTTTTGCATTGACATGGCAAAATATGCCTCTAAAGCTGAAGTACGAGCATCAAATGGTGAATAGCAATATTATATATTTTATTATTTTTGGGGGGGAAAAAATAAGCTGATTTACATTTACATTGTTAGTTGTCGATTAATCGATAAGTACCATCATCATCAAACTATACGGTAAAAATCAAAACATTAAAAAATTCACTGGAGAACATTAGCAACATTGAACAACGTAAAAATGAGTGAATCAAAACATAAAAAGCCGACTCAGCCCAACATCAACTCTCACCTTTCTATGCAGACAAAAGTGCAGCCTCATGTGGCTCACACCGACAGCCCCCGTCATCTCTGGGGACTCATAACCTGGACCGGTCATGCGGACAGGCCGGTGGCTGGGCTGCCGTGCTCTCCATGAAGCGATTAGTAGAGTGCCATTAGAGCCGGCTAATAGAATGAGGCGGGGATGAAAGCAACGCTGACGCCGGGCTAATGTGTATTGAGTGAAAACAACACCCAGCTGAGCGGGCTTCTGATGCTAAGCGGCGCTAATCAAACATGACGCCAAGGATGGCGACAGGTACAAGTGGAGATGGAGAGGGTGTGGCACCCTAGAGCAGAAAAGATTACAAAAGCAAATATAAAAAATATTTCCGCAATTGCAAAAAAAAAAAAAAAAAAAAAGAACCTTAACTTACCCTGAGAAGGTGAGCGTTAGCCATCCTGTTTCCACCATTATCAAAACTGAAAAGCAGCATCTGAGAGGCAAGTGCACTGACTAAAAGGGGTGTGTTTGTGTACCAGTATTCTATGTCTGGTGGGGACATAAAAGTTTTACTGTCGCATTGGTGGGACCTGCCTTCTGCTTGGGGACAAAAACAAAGTCCCCGCAATATAAATCATTGAATTTCCAGATTTGGCTTCAAGGGAAAGCAAGGTAAGGTAGAGGTGACGGTGAGGTTGAATATAAGTTAAAGTAATAAAATCCTCAACGGTGACAGAAACACGACGGCGTGACAATCAAAAGGCGGAACCATCAACATAAATCCGGCAAAGAGATGAAAACCACATCAAGCTGTCAGTGTACAATGCATGCTGCTGTGTGATGTCATGAGCTCGCCAGAGAGAATAAATAAAAGCAAAGTCGATGATCCCCCGCCCTTCTCAGACAGGATGTTCTCTTCGTATAACTTTTGGTATCTCTTCATTCTGTTCAAGCGCTTCCTGTTCATGTTATGTATGAACTGAGAGGCAGACGTGCGCACCACTTTTCCCCTGTGCTGCCTCTAAATAATCCAAAGGTGTCTACTTGCCCTGCGACTGACAGGCGACCAGGTCCAGCGTGCATCCCGCCAAAAAGTCCGCTGGGACGGGCTCCAGTTACGCGCGAACCAAATGCGGACAAGTGCGATAGAAAATGGGATGAATGGAGTCACTAATGTCATCGTCAGTAAGCACACCAGCAAGTGTCTGCTGTCACTGTTCTTCTATTTGACCTTGACTTGAGCCCCACTGATGAGATTAATATGCATTTAGGAGCCACATTTAATTGTCCGCGCAAGTCTCAGAGAAGTTAATCTGTCGTCGTAAGCAAGCGTAAATCGCTGCCAGCATCTTCGGGGCTCATCATTTCAAGTAGATGGGGGGTGAAGAAGGATGCTGGGGGGAGCGACAGGCAACTTTGCAAATCCGTCGGAGAATCTGCCTTCCGCAAGCTGATCTATTCCGGAGCTTTTCACATCTGCGGTTTTACCGAAGGAATGAATAAGACGTGATCAGCGAGGCTAAGTTTAGCTCAGATGACAGACCACATGGAGCGAGAGCGAGGAGGCAAGGAGGATCAGAGGAAAAGTCAAAGCAACCCACAAGGCTTTGGGTACTTACACAAAACGCAGGCACATACGTAACCTGGCCGTAACCGCGGTTCATTATCATCCGGCATGACCTTGTCGATAAGATCGCCGCTTCACCCCGTTGGAGAGTTTAAACTGCCACCAAGGCAGCCTGGCGTAAGATTAACTAAGCATCCTATGGAACGTTTTCGGAGATTGCTCTCAGAGTTCAACTCCTCTGGGATTTATTTGCTTGTGACTCACCAGGGTAGTCGTCTTTAAGGCCGCAAAGATTTTTTTTTTTCCATTTAAGTGAACGGGGATCCAGTGAAAGCTTAACAGAGTAATACTCCCATCGGGGGATTCATATAATGCACTCAGACTGGCCTCAGAATATTGTTGTTTCAACGCTATAAGAACGAGACACTAGTTAGGATACAAAGATTAGGTTTGAAGGCCAGGATCAAAGCTTCAGTAGAAAACAAAACCGCCAACTCCACTATGGACAAACAACACTAAGTTGGAACAGCACCGAATTGTTTGCCTTGCATCAGAGGGAATAGTGAAGGATGAAATATTAAAACAGAACAACAGAAAGATCCCCTCGTCTGGGTATGTTGCAACTAATCTTATATTCACCCTCACGGCAGCATGCATGGTAGTGATTAGAAAAACTGCTTCACAGTCGGGAGATGATGGTTCAAATCTCACATGGAACATGTTCATGTCAATTTACTCTGTATTTTAAATGCATAACATACACAATTTGCTTGAAATTGTGTGAAAGTGGATGTGAATCGTTACGTGGTTGTCAACCAGTCGAAGGCGTATTCTGCATCTTGCCAAACGTCAGCTGCGAAAGGCTACTAATCGCAACCTTCATCAAAAGGCGATGAGTCAATTGCATTTCCTGAGAGAGCTCACATCCTTCAACATGTGCAGCAAACATCGGAGATTTTCTACCAGTCTGCGGTAGAGAATGCCATCTACTTTGCTTGATGTCTGCTGGGGATGCAGCATCAGAGCCGGCAATGCGGAACGAATCAATAAAGTCATTAAGAAGGCTGATGACGCCACGGGTCTGAAGATGGAAACGTCTGAATCTGTGAGGGGCCAAAGATCAGCGAGCAAATCTCTCTCCATCAAAGTCTCAAATCGAAAATACTGTTTTCTAGGTCAGTCATAGGCCCTTAAAATTGTCATCACTTTTCTCCCCCTTACGGCACTCCGCCCTGGAACTTCCGTCTTTATGGACTGACTTACTGGGACTGAGTTATCTGGGCTCCTTTATGGCTTCTTTACAACAAATGTTTATTAGTCTTAGCATCTATAAAAAATATCACTCCAACCACCAGACAGCAAAAAAATACTTGTCCAGTGTCCACCTTATCTGCCATCCTCAAGGACACCTGTCCCATGCCCTGTGGTCTTGTTTCAACACAAAGGCAGGAAGTGACTATGTGACCACAGCTCGGACCACACACAACACGCAAACAAACAAAAAAAAGATCAACAAGCAAGAGGACATAAAAAAGCAAAGACAGACAAGCAAATTGGGGGTTGTTGTCGTACACTCTGGAGATATTCAGCTGTTCGCTGGTACAGCCAAGGTGACGCTGCAGAAGCAGAGCCGACAGTTGTGTACAGAACACACACGTGGGTTTGACACACGCGTTCTCACTCTACCAGGGCAGTGCCACACGTGTATCTACTGACGTGATGTCACGGCACTTTGCACTGTCTGGACTGCATGGGGTGATACTTAAATACACACACACGCTTATGCATTTGACTGACAGTAGCTTAAGCCATGGTATAAAAATATGAAAAGGTGACATATGGCATAAAGTAAAAACCTTGAGTTATATTTGAACTCCTGCCTACCAGATCTAAATTTACAGCATGAGGGCTACAAGGTGGAATGTGGGTCATCTTTGGTTACTCTTTAATCATGACACGTGCTACCTACTTAGTGATTTTATGGAAATGTGACAGAGGCCCAGTTGTCTGTTTGGATTTAATACAAACATGAAATACAGTGCCTGTAAGTCCAATACAAGAGTTGCAAAAATGTTTGCAGGAAAGTACATCTGCTGAGAGCTGTTAATAATATTTTCGTGACCGAATATAGTCAGAGGAGATGGGCCCAAACGTCTCTTAGTGAGATGCAATGCAAATTTTAACAAGTTTTGTTAGAACTACAACAGTTCCGAACAATATTGAAAATGTGCATTCATAAAGACAGGCAGATAGAAGAAGAAAAAACAATTATTATTTGTAACACCACTACCAATGATTCATATGTTAACTATATTATGTTAGAGTACGTAATGCAAAATTTGTTTATTTCACAAACTCATGGCAAAAGCCGGTCACGGCATTGTGCCAAATTCCAATGATTTCTACTGAGTGACGTCAGCAAATCACATCGCACTTCTATTCTTTTAAAAGACATAAAAGCGGCCTTTGCAGTGTTTCGAGTTAAAAGAAAATACATAAATGTGAATAATAAACAAGCAATATAATTTTACTTACTTGGGTTAAAAGCACACAAGACGCCAGTAAACAGTCCTCTTGTTGCTTGGGATTCGAAGATGCTAGCTTGGTTAGCCCATAGCAACTTGTTCCCAAGTTCAACGAGATTATTCTACGTCCAAATAAATCTGGTAGATGTTAGGAGATAGACGAGAAAAGGAATAGGGCGTTGTGGTAAGTAAAAACTCAATAAATATCTAAATGTTAGAAAGTAGCAGCCGAGCTCCAGACGGATGCTTCCAGTCAACAATGTCCCGCAGCGCCGTCCGTTACTTCTTCCTCCCTGTGAGTGATGTTGGGCTTTCGAAACCGAACAAGAGAGAAGTCAAAAGCAAGTAAAACTAAATACTGGCATCTAAAAAAAGGGGGCGAAAAGCTCGAAATGCAATTGTCAGTGTCAACACGACCACTAGCAGGAGCGACCCCTCTGGAGGACTCTCACTCCCGACATCCTCCCTCCGTCTGGTGGGGCGGAGCGCGACCGTCATCCGCAACACCAGACTCCTTCCACCAAAGTGTGACAATGTTGAATGTTTTTTTGTTTTTTGTTTTTTTATGGAATTAAATAGATAATAGATTATAATTGACATGTTTCGAATTTTGTTTACACGAAACCTTTCTGGTTACGGTCGACGTGACGTCATTGGAATTGCGGAAATGTAATTTAAAAGCCTAGAGTTAAACATTCACAAAAAATGTGTCAATGCTGACAGTTTATGACTGTTTAAAATATTTCTCATTATTACTTATTTTACACCAGTGGTATTTGTTATAGTTTGTACTGTTGACATCTTATGCCAAACTGCTGTTGTCTAATGTAACCACATGAGGGTGCCCGAAATGGGAAATGGAGGTGACCCAACTGTAATTTGCTTATTTCAGCCACTAGAGGGAAGCATTTTAACTTTATTTTTGATGAGCCTAATCACTTTTTTTCCTAATCGTCAGATAAATGTAAGCAACGCTCTACTTTCCTTCAATCCCTGAAGACAACACCTGAATGGTACTGAACTATATGGACTCGTGTTGCCTTCAATGACACCAGAACCATCGCCAAACGAGATAGTTTTTAGTTATTTTTATCATTTCAATGGAAACATAAAAACACCAGGCCGATTAAGATTTTTTTTTTTACCTATTAACAGCCATATCTTGGACATGGCTGATAGAATAGGGCACAATTTAAAAGCTCAACTATAGCGTTTTTGTGTGGAGTTTGCATGTTCGACCATTCTAAATGGTTTGATTCAATATTTAAAAAGAACTTATGTTCAGCTTCTGGAGAGAACAGGCTACCAGAGGAAAAACAATGTAGTGAGGGCTCTCTTTCCTTCCCAATGAAACCGAACACTGACCTCACCAGACCCAAGCGACATGAGTGGCCGGTAAAGAGCTACTGTAAATGGCATGTTTTTGTCACCGCCCTTTGTGCTCTTTCACAGGGGGGATGCTGGACACAGCTCGAATTTGGTCAATAAGCACTAAATTATTCAAAAAGAGTAACTTAATATCCTCTTTTCAGTCCTGCTGAATGATGTAATGCAAGAAACTAGCTGTTTTGGATTATTATTATTATTTCATTTACAGAGGTAAATTTCATTAGTATCATTGTGCACATCGTGTTGTTATTAGGGTTGTCTGTCAAAGTTAAAGTGTCAACTTTGTAGATGAATTCAAATTATTTAATGTTCGATTCAACTTCTCGTGGCGGCCTATAACCTCTGCTTACGTGTGCAGCCAGGAGTCACGGGCGCCAAGATGGACCAATACGGACTACAGGTAGTGTTGCTTGCTTCACGCTTGTTGCAGACATCAAAAGTAATCTGCGCACTTTGCAAAGCCAATTTCAAGTTCCCCATTAGTTGTGCGTCTTTGGACTACCATCTCAGAGCAAGATACTGTCCCCGGAGGTCCGTACATCCCTGAATACTCTTGTTTACATTTTCAGAGCATGCTTGAAGCTGCATTACATATCGGCGAGCCTGCTCCATGCCATATGTCCTCGTTATTACCCACAAAACATGGGTTAATAATGTCACACCGAATCCAGACGGCGCCTCCCACCATGCTGTCCTCCCGGCATGACATCCATCTCACCATCCGTTTTGCCAAACTTCTTTCCTGCCTCCCCCTTCCGTCAATACATGTGACCCTATGGAAATCCGATATCCGTGATGTCCAGATTAAGGACCTTGTTACTAGTATGCTCTTTGTCATCACCTGTCAGGCAATTCAGCGCACTAGTAGAACAACAAGGGCGCACTAATAAATGGCAATGCTTTCTCCCTCTACTGGATGATTTGCGCACCCTAGTTGGACGACTCTGTGTCACTAGTTTGCAAAATTCTAAACGAGTTACTGCTTTTTGAGCATATATCAGATAACCTTAAAATCATTCTTAAGATCCATGAACTAGTATGCTATTTGTTCTCACAAGTAAAATGCACTAGTAAAATGACTTGTAATGTTTTTTCCACTACTGTTTGACATTTCTGAACTTTACAATTTTGCCATAAATGTTAATAGCAATGCAAAACAAAGCACTAGTACTACAACTTTGTAGATGCTACCACTGGTAGAATTTTATATTATCACTCGTAGGACGACTAGCACACAGGTGTTAACGAGAGCAATTTTTCGCACGAGTAAGATGTAGTCGTCCTACTAGTGTACCAAAGTTGCCATACGAGTAGCTAGCATACTAGTACATGGTAATTGAACAATATGAGCGCACTAGTAGAACAACCGTGTGTTACTAGTAACTGCCACAAGAAGGCGGCAAAACACTACTTTTGTCTCCATGAAGCTCCTCAACTCACTTTAACATTGTTCTTTGTTCAGAATACGTGACTATGCAAATGTCCAATCACTCTATTCTATACCAGCGCGAGAAAGTAAGGCTGCCATGTTGGTGGGTCACTCCTCCTCCTTGCTGATGTCATAAATTGCGCTCATTTATTAAAAATTCAACACAGTGCTTGGTCTTTATTAGCTAGACTGATCCTGACATTTTACAGACTCCATTAAATAAGTCTGATGGTGTCATTAGCCTGAGCATCCCTGGCTTTTATATCTCCTCCCCGGGGGGGGACATACACTCATTTGTGAGAAAATTGTGTTTAATTATATGAATGTTTCAATACATCAGCTCATCAACTGATTCTTAATTATTAATGATCGTGAATCAGATAGCTACCAGTGTCGAATGAATATTGTCAATACTTTCGGTGCATCGACACGATGGAATTGACTTCTGCTCACTCAGCTCTTTTATTCACCAATATACCATTCATTTATCACATCCGCTTGGTGTCTGTGGCGTAATGATGCTTTGAAAAATACCACAAATAAATGTCTGGACATGCAGCCTGACTCAGTATCGTTCAATAAAATCGTTGACATTTGAGCATGTTGGTGCCACAAAAGAATTTAATAACAAGTGATTAAAAGTGAGGGCTACATTAATGGCACCTTGTAAAGAAGGTTAAAGTATGTGAAGGGAGAAAAAGGAGGCAAGGAGATAATAAAGATGGCGAATGAGAGGAAACGGAGCGGGGAAAGAGCGGGAGTGAAATGTAAAAAGTGTGTTTGGGAGACTTGCGAGGAAATGCACAGTAAATGGGAGTGATGGCGTAATGCATAAAAAATGGATCAGAAATGAGGCGGAGATGGAGAATGGTGAGGAAGAGGGGAGGGGGCGGGGTGTTGGCTGATGGAAGGAGGGAAAAAGCTGCGAGAAAAAAAAAAAAAAGGAGAGAGGTTGCGATCATGCACACCAAAGCGTGAATAGCATCTTGGAGGCGAAACTGTTGACCTCCGCCAAGGTCAGACAATTGCATTGCAAGTGCATTAAGCCTCGTGTACGTCGCCAGATCGTCGAAGGTGATTTTATCCACCCCGTTTTTCATTACGCTCGCCTCAGTGTCAAAGGTGAGTTGGAGTCATAAAACAAGAATTATAGTTAAAATACCCTTTGTATTTGTCTTTGTCAATTAATGTCAAACGTGAGCTTTTGGGGTTCATTTTAAATAATTATTCATTTTGCTATTACTGTGATGCGCGTACAGAAGAAAGACGCTCAAACGGTCGTTAGAGAATTGTAGTTTACTTTGTTACAAGTTACTTAAATACAAGTTAATTATATTGGGGGGAAAAACAAAAACTAATACTAAAACTAATAAAGACTAAACCAAAAAAATGCATTTACGAGCAAATAAAAAAGTTACACTTTGCGTAAATATGAAGAGACAACATTTTTTTTCATTGGTAAATTTTTCTGACAATTTTCTATTTACTATTACTTTTGTCAGATTCAAGTTATTTTGTGTCCAATGTATGCATTTCTTTGATACCAACAATTTTGTGTTATTCAACAAAACACGTCTCCAACCAGAGTGGACTTTCGTTGAACTTGAGTTAACGCTTGGTATTGCTCACGAATTTGCTAATGATGAGTGACGCTCCGCCAGCTTCAGATACTGTAAATCATCTCCGCCGTCGTCGACATTATTCCCACTGGTAGTCTCTTTATGCGAGAAATAAAAACATGTAAAGTCAAGGCCACCCCTGATGTCTACACACACACCTCCTCCTTATCACCTCGTATTCACCATGTGTTCACCCTCCTCCGCTTCTTCATCATTGCTAATAGATTCCCTCCCCCCCCCTCTGTGCCCTCCAAGAGGGGGGGGGCAGCGGAAGATTGCTTCACCCTAATCCCGCTTTGCCTTCCCTGTCACACGCTTCCAAACGAGCCGTTCGCTCCTCTTGTCACACCTCGTTTGGACGCAAGACGACGGACATGATGTATGCGCCACCCACCGACCACCCTCTTTAACCTTGCAGCCCACCCCTCTTCTGCCCCGCCCCCCCTGTCCCTTTCGGGTGCTGATGTGATCTGCGGCACCCCCCCCCCCCCCCTCACACACACACACGCACACGCACACACACATCCAGTGACAGCATCGGAATAGATGGGTGCCTGCTTGTGTTAAAAATAAAGATTAACCCCCCCCCCCCCCACCACCACCACCACCACCCGCCCCCCCTCACGCCCACGTCGGTGTCAATCCACAAAAGTGAGAGTAAAATAAAACCCCTTGAAAGTGATATTTTAATAGGACGGCCCCCATTTCCCCTGCATTATATATAGCATGTAAGCGCCCATCAATAATAGATGAAAAGTCTGCTTTTGCTGCAATTATGACAAGTGAGATTTAACATCTCTGCCCCGGCAGAGAGACGACTGTATGTATGTCCATTAATTATTTAACGGACACACAAGGGTATGGGGCTCCATTGGTGGAAAAAAAGGAGCGATCAAAGAAAATATTCAGGCCAAGAGAAAGTGTGTCCATCACTTTTTGCACTAAGGTGTGAGAAAACACACCTGATTCAAATCATCAGGCTCGTTATCAAAATCTGCTCATTTGAGTCTGGTGTGTTGGACTACGAATACACCTAAAACAGGCTGGATAGCGGCTGTTGAGGACCGGACTCGGGTACCCCTTAAAGATCCGCCGGGTTGCCAATTATGTACACGAAGGGTGATATACATTCCATATCACATATCCTTTGCATGCGCATATTAATCTCTCCAAGGTTAATCACCATCCACTCATCAAACGCGCTCCCTCCTCATATCTGCCGCCGCCAGACAGCCGACTTTCACAACTTCCCAGTACAAAGTGGGCCAACCAACGGCGAGCCATCCAGCGTGGAAGACTTTGAAGGCGAATCCAGCCGCATCGCAAAGGACCCTCCATTAAAAAGGCGAGCGGTTGTGGACGCGTTTGTTCATAGCTCAAAGATTCTAGAGAAATTCCACTTGAAAGCCACGGACGAAGAGGGAAGGGACGACGGGCAACATTCAGTAAGGGTGTTTATGGGGGTCCCATTCAGAGTGACCTCAATAGGCCTGCGCTGGAGTACCGGCTCAACGAGATCCATCATAAGAGAGTGGAGGGGGACGGGGGGAGGGGTCCTCACACAAAGTGTCTCGACTTGTATGTTCCTGATGATATTGATTCAAGAGAGTGACATTCACCTTTTGCGAGGGGAGCCACTAAGCAGAAGGACCCCGACGCCCTCCATCCCCCTCAACTCGAGAGTCGCACTTCATCTCCAGGCACGGGATATAAAGCGCCCAATATGGCCGCCACCCCATATAGAAATCCTCTTAGCGCTCACTCTGATGTCTGAGGCATTTCCTCCTCATCGCTCTGCACGATGACACCAATAGAAATTATTGGCCATTATTGCAGAGTGTTCGCGAAACAAAATGTAGCAGCAAATTAGCGTAAAAGTTGAACGAACCGTGCACATAGCCGCAAAATGCGACTTTCTGACTCCATTTCAAAGGCGGTTAAAAGTAAAAAAAAAATAAGCTTTTTCCAGCAATTTAAACAAACTGTATGTAAAGTGTGTAATTTTGCATTTCAGCGGTGGTCGGAAATGTGAAGTCAGATTGAGATTGTCAGGGGAGGCGGAGCCTCGCTTGCATCATGAAAAAGAAAGAAATACATCAATAATGAGTACATGCAATTATTTTACAGATCTCTAGTCTGTGCTTTATATTAATTTTCTTAATTAATCCAAGAATGCAATGCCACGTATATTTATTAAATTGTGGTTTTGTATCTTATTTTACGTGATCGTGGTGGTGTATTAAGAGGTAACTTAAGTCCACATTAATCACCAAATATCCAGAATGACCAAATATCCGGAGAGCACCTCGCACCACAGACTGAACACATTTAGCGTAAAAGGCAAATGAATTGTTTTTAGACATTGAAAGACGGGGGTGGCCAGCAGGTGTTCATTTATTTGCTAATTGGTCTTTTGTCTCCAAATTTACCTCTGCTAGGTAAACGGCCCCAAAATGGACACGGTGTTGATTAAGCCAACGTGGCTTCAAATGACTTTTGAATGCCACACACTCACACACAACTCATTTGCATAAAATCCATGCAATGTCTGATGGGCTCTTCTTTGCATTTTCAACATGTTCAATTAGAGGCAGCGGGAGCGCCTCGATCAAGCGCGGCGATAACGGGCCCAAAGTCAGCATCACCTCTAAAAACACGTCCGCCTGCAGCCCGCCTCCTACAGATGTTATCGGGAGAATTCACTTTTTTTTTTTTTTTTTTTACAATACCGCTTTGCACATCAAATAAAACCTCCTCATCCTCATGCTCTTCCTCTGCATGCATTCAGTGACCTCATCATCAACACACAAGCCTGTACAAATTGCAAGCGTTCACCACAGCAGGAGGTAGACACACGACGGAAGAGAACAAGGAGGAGGCGGATTTGGATGACATTGACGCAGATGCCTAACTAAAACAGCCACTGCCACGTCCACGGCAAAAACTTACATCCAAGCAAGATTAATTATCAACAATCAAGGCAATAGGTTAAAAAAAATATGCTTGATCGTTGGCTGCCAAGACATTTGGCAGCTTTTGTTCAAGAGCTTTAAAGGGGAAGTCAACCCCAAAAAATGTCTTTCCAATAAAACCTTTTAAGCACCTTCACTTGTCTAAACATGACATTCTGATTAATGTTACATTTGTGGAATATGAATTCAGCAGCAAAACCCACCTGTTTTTAATCATCTCAGGGGTCGGCCATTATTTTTCACTTTCTGTCGCCTGAAAATAACATCACACACATAACCAATCACGGCGCAACTGTTTTATGAAGCAGAACCATGATTGGTCGTTAGCTGAACCCTGAGCAACTGTGGTGTCATTTTCAGTTGAGACAGAGGTGCCAAAATGGCCGCCCCCCCCCGGTTGGCTAAAAACGGGAGGATTATACTGCTTAAATCATTTTTTGGGGTTGACTTCCCCTTTAAGAAAATAAATTTTATAAACACACTGTTTTGATCAAGCTAGCTATGCATACAACCCAAAAATGCAGCTCTGGATAGTAAACTGAAATGACCGCTAATGAGCGCCCCGTTGTCAGCTAAGACTGTTGGCACCTCATGCAGACAAATACGGAGGAGTGAGAAAGAGGGATTTTTATTTATTTATTTTTTGTTAACGTGTGGATTGGGGCTTCACGATGGCGTGGTCGCTTTAGAGCGCCTTGTTATAGTGGAGATCCAGTAGGATCAATTTCCAGGCTTTTCCATAATATTTTAGCATTTTAAAATTGTAGTTCCTGAAAGCATAAGAAAGGTGCTAGATGACGACGCATCCATTTTTTCAAGATCCTAGAAGTAATATTTGATTGAAAGTTGACAGCTGAGCGCGCTGTGGTTTCGGCATGTTCAGCGAACACACCCACAATGTTTGAGAGTGGAGAGAACGGCCTGATTTTATTTTTTATATAAATTTGGCATTTTTTAACCATCCAAATTTGATCATTCAATCATTTCAAGTATTTTAAATTTGCTGGGACTTTAAAGCAATCTTACTGAGTCAAATGATCCTCTTCCACAATCATCATTTTCATTAAGTATGTGTATCCCTCATTTTCAATCATTTTTTTCTTGTTATTTAATCACTTTTTTTTTTTTTTTTTTTTTTGCAGTGTGACTCCTCATCCCCCAAGGAGTTGTCTCCAAGAGCCTGCATGCGCGAAGAAGAAACAACAACCTGCCAGTCGCTCCTCCTCTTCCCTCCACTCCTCCTCCTCTATCCCTCCTCCTCCTCTTCCATCACTCACTTGATGCCATCCCAGTGTCGGAGGAGAGCCTGCACGACGGAGGAGACGGTAAGAAAAGATGCCTTCTAACTTGTTTGGGGGCGGGGGGGTTGTTATGCATGCATGCATGTTGAATGGCTCCATAAAAGTCTGAGTGATAAGGCAAGACAACGTGGCCAGGTGGTAAACATCACCAGCCGTCACCTTGTCAACCGTCCTCTCCGCCTCAATGGGAAGACAAGTACCACCATGCAACTTAATCCCTCCCGACGTACAAATACCAGAAGGCAGATGGTCCGGGAAGCGAATAGGACGTGTGAATGGATACCACACGGCTTCCAACCTGTCCCTTTGGCTTCCATCTGATCAACAAACCAAGTGACTAAGAAGAAGAGGAATAAACAGCAGGGAGTTATGGAAAAGGAGCGGGGAATATATATTTAAATCTGAAAAGCCAGCGGGGCCATCAAAAGTGGTGAGCTGCAGTGTTTTAAGTGGACGCCGTGTGTATTTATAGAGGCCGCTGGTTAAGTTCACTAAGCTCCCGCTCTTGCACTCGCTCTCTCTCATTTTTGCCTTATGAAAATTCATCTGCCGAGCAGCCAAATGCATATTTCATCAGCGGCTGTACACACACACACACAATCTGTATGAAAGTCAATCAGCTTGTCCTTAAAACGTCAACCGAATTGACTGTTTTTTTTTTTCATTCCCAACCATCTTCCCCCCTTTACTATCCTTCCCCTCTAATTACTCCAAAATCCAACAACATCCCACCAGTTCCCTTCATTTCTCCGTGCAAGAGTAATGAGCCACCGCCGCCTCTTTTTGTGCGACTTTGTAGCTCATAGAGTTTGGAATCCGGGAGCGTCCCGCAAGACTCAGATGTGTGTGTATGTGTGTACGTGTCGCCGCCTCCGTGGTTCTTCCTGCCGCGATTGTCATCTGATCTGCGGGGGCACGGCGCTAACATCTTGTTAGAGGGAAAGGCGCTCATGTCGGTTTGCGGAGACGCCATCACTTTGAACAAACGTGGGCCTCTCCGGGGAGGAGAAAAGTAAATGCAGACCTGTAATCATTGAGTCTGTAAGCCAAGTGAACCGAGGCTCTGTGCACCTGCACGGCACAAAAATAGATGTACGGAGTGCAATGGAAATTAGTTTCGTCCATGATTATCGAAGGCACTGACGGGATTGATGAATTCATTTTTACTAGCACAAGATTTGAAGCGTTAGCGTCCCGCCTGGGGGGGGGGGGGTGCACAAGTCATAGGGTGCACTCTTAAAACTGGCGGGTCAAAAGTAACCCAAATTGGGTGAAATAGCTAACCCAGCACTGGGTCCAAAAGTGGCCGAGCTAATGGTCGATTAATTAAAGCCAGTATATATGGTTGAGGATTAGACCCAGCGATCAAAGGGGTAAAAAGTACACATAATGAGGAATTAAAGCTACAGAGAAATGGATTGTCAGGTTATCAGAATAGCTGTGATTAGCATTTATACACATTTTATTTCCACCATTTTATAATAATAATAATAATAATAAGAAGAAGAAAATGAAACACTCATTTTCACACTCTTTGCCGCTCAGCCGTTGCCTGAAAATGATTCTGGATCCAAAGTGCAAAGATCGACTTCACATTAAGAAAACATAGGCAGTTGCTTGCGGCCTCGAGATCCACCAGGGACCCTAAATGTGTCATAAAATCTTATTAATGAAATTTTCTTCAATGTAAAACAATCACTGTTGCATTAGTCCAGGTGTGGGCAAACTACGGCCCGGGGGCCACATGCAGCCCATTAAGCGTTTTAATCCGGCCCGCCGAACTTGAAGAAAATTAAATGAATAAACCTTTTAATGTTTCATTTTCTAAATACTGTGGTTTTTCAAAGACATATATTGTTGTAATGTTTTTGTTCACTTTCATTTAAAATAAAAAACATTTTTCTCCGATTAGGTGAGGTGACCCGCCAATCAAAAAGTTTGCTCACCCCGGCTTTAGTCTGAACTCGCTCACTTAAAACACCTTCTGTCAAAATCACTTCAACTGCCCCAACCTCCTTTCTCATGCAATGGATTATTCCTTCTTCTGCAGACTGTAGTGAATGAAACTTGTTGGTGCAGCTGTGAATGAGGGTCTTTACTGTCACGAGCGAAGCAGACTAAATCTCAGCTGAGTTTTGGCGAGAACAGGAAACTTAAAGTTAAAAAAAATCATTCACACCCAATTTTGAGTCAATTCAATTCAGTTTGAGTCCATTCACCAGACGACCCGGTCTGAAAGTTTAGCATGGACCTTAGTTGGGTTGGTCAACTGATTGATTAAGAGGTTTGTACTAAGACTTTTTGTCCAAAGTCGTCAACGATTTTCAGTTAAGTGGCACACTCACACACAAACACATCAAATGACAGACCATCATCTGATGTGATGACTGACAACCTTCCCCTTTGCGTCTTTCTAGAACCGAGAGACAATCAGACTTAGTGGCTGAGAAAAGCAAAGACACGGGAAAGATGTCACTGGCGTCACTGACCCAAGTTGGTACAGTTCTGGTGCTGTTCTGGAGTGCGTCGTGGCCCTCAGCTGATTCGGCCTCAGCCCCTGAGAATGAGGTAACGCTCTGGCCCAGCGCATGGTTATCGGAAGGGAAGATCACCACAGTGACGCTCCCGAAAGGACGCACTCGCAGGTAGAGCAACAAGCATGATTGCATTGTCTGTTGGTGGCGGCTATCAGTTTCTCAAGCCAAACTTGGTCCACAGGATGTACTTCACACTGAGGAAGGCACCAGCCATGACCGTGACCGTCAGCCCTTGTGACTCCCCCATCGAGTGGAGCCTGGCAGCACGCACCCTGAAGGACAAACCTCTCAAGAGTCAGGAGTGTGAGTGTACCACAAGACCTGCAAACTTAAAACCAAATCCATCCATCCATCCATTTTCTACACCACAATAGGGTCACGAGTGAGCTGGCAAGAGGCGGGGAAAACCCTGGACTGTTCGTCAGCCAAGTACCAGGGGTCTCCAACTCCGGTTTCCTCCAACTGCATGTTGTAAAAGTGTTCCTCCTCCAGCACACCCGATTCAAATTATCGTTATCAAGCTTCTGCTCACCTTGCTGATGAGCTCATCATTTGAATCGGGTGTGTTGGAGGAGGGAAACATTTATAACATGCATGGTAGGTGACCTCGAGGACCGGAGTTGTTGACAACAACCATTCGCACTGAGTTTCTTACCTCTCACATTTTTTTCCATTCAATTCTAACTCACAGGTAAAATTAACGGTGGAAAAACCTTTGAAATTATTCGTCAAAATGGCATTTGAACAGGGGTGTGCAGGCTTTTCAAATCAACTAATTTATCCATTGGACATTAAAGTTCCTTGTTGTGTTGTGTTGTGTTAGCGTTTATAATGGGGCTAAAGTTACAGTTTAGAGTTGTCGGACAGGATACTCCTTGTTTGTGTTAGCGTTAGCATTGTTGTTAAATGTTCATTTTAAAGTTGTGCAGTGTGTTTTGGCTTCTATAAAATTGGTAAAGCAGCCAGGACGCATCCTGTGTTGTGTTAATATTAGCATTAGTGCGAGGCAGGGGTACGGTACAGTCATGTTTTTAGTTACTGTTTCGAGTTGTCGGCCAGCACACGTCTTGTTTTGTGTGAGTGTTAGCATTGTTGTTAAGTGTTCTGTTTAAAGCTGTGTACCATGTTTTGGTTTCTATAATATCGGTGTATCAGCCATTCTAGTGTTCTGTTAGCATAAGCAATAGCATTGTTGCTAAGTCAGAGTTGTGTAGTGTTTTGAATTCTATAGTAGTCTAATTGTGGACCAGGCAGGATATGTTCTGTGTTAGCATTAGCATTTGTGCTACGGGCACCTGTGTGTGGTTTTGGTGGACTCCTTCAAAAGTCAGCCAAACAAGCTTCTCCACATGGTAAAGTAACAAAAATGACATCATAAAACGACACATGAATTATTCAGAACCTCAGTTGGCGGGTCCCCCGTTGCCAGTGTGAATTATTCACTTTGATTCCATAACATTTGTAGAGAGATTTCTCCTCGCCTGTTTTTTTTTTCCATTTAACCAGTGACATCATTCAACTGAGGTTTGCACACTTTAAAATGTATTTTATTATTTTATTGTTTCATTATTTGGAGTTTTTTCCTCTTTTGAAAAATTGGGCTGATATTGAATATTCATCTGACGTCTGCAAATGTGGGACGTAAACAACAAGAATGATTTTGTATTTTTGTACTTTGATGAAGCAAAAGTGTTCCGTGAGTTTGTGTTGCTTTAAATATCAGTTACTGTTTAACTTATGAGGCACTTTTTGGTACTGGACAAAATGTGATGGCAAATATATTTTTTCCCTTACATGGACACGTCCATTACTTCCACTCTTTATATGGCACTCACTGAAACAGTTTTCGAATTAATTTGTTTCATTCATAATATGATAAATTTAGTTGGTTGTTTAATTTCCCAGATGATGGGTGGCAGGAGAGACCGAACTATTTGTATACAAACCATCAAAAGAGTTTTCCAAATGAGGTCCTCCTTTTTTGGTCCATATATGTACTACTTTTTGTTCAATATTATTCTTTCCCCCCCCACAGGGAGCTCCAAAAAGAGCGCGCCCGAAATGTGGTGGAGGGGTCCTGGGACTGAGGAGAAATTACACACTTTTTCCGGCAGCAGAATGGACACCTACAGTGGCCCGGCGTCCCCCCATGCGTCCATCTACATCCTGAGGCTGCGCTCCAAGCGGCAGAGTAGCAGAGCCACAGTGTACTTCCACCAAGACCCGGGCCACTCTGGCGTTTTCCCACTGATTCCGGCTGACCGCCGAGTACACACGTTAGGCGTGGGGATGACGAGCGTTACCCTTAGCTGGACTCCCAGCACCTCGCTGGGTGGTCCCGCTCTGGACAAATACGACTACTGCGTCCTGGTCAACTCCGAACGCAACTTGCCCAGCCTTTGCGCGGCCCAAGAGACCTCCAGAAAGGAGAGTGATGAAAAGAGAGAGAAGACGGAGAAGAGGAGGAGCGTGACGGCATGGCCCATTCTGAAGGAGTGGTGGTGGGAGCAGTGGGAGGTGGACTTGGAGGAAAAGAGTCCATCTTCTGACGGGGATCTCGGGTGTGTCTGCGAGGGGACAGAGAGCGTCTGCACAGTCTCCGAGCTTGTACCTGACACGCAGTATTACTTTGACGTCTTTGTGAGGGATCGGGTAAACGTGACCAGCGCGGCCTATGAGGGGACATCCGCCCGGACCCACGGAGAAGCCCGGCCGTCTGTCACCACGTTGAGGGAAGGCGAGCTGAGGTGGGTCACGTTCCATGACAGAGGCCCAAGAGCCGAGCAGTTCTTCAGCTTCCGCCCTCATGGCTCACAACAGAGAGGTCTCCTCACCGTGCAGAGCTGCGGAGGGGGCAGCAAATTCAAGATCACCGTGTCCAGTAAAGCTCGTGTTCTGACCACCCAGGCCGTGGGGAAGGACTTGGTGCAGATTTGGCTCCAGGGAAGCCCGGTTTATCTTATCCACTTAGAAAGGGAAGCAACCGCCATGAGCGAGAGCTCCACCGCTGCCTTACCGGGGGATCTGAAGGCTTCGGTCAAATTGCAGACCTCGTCCGCCTACCACCGCAAGGGCGTCCCATCTCTTCCGTCCACCTTGCAAGTCAAATCCTTCAACCGCTTACGTGGGTGCAACACTGTCACTCTGGCCTGGATGGGCACAGAGGAGAGAAGCCTCTACTGTGTGTACCAGCGAAAGCAGGGGGGCCGACATGATGAGGACAACCTCAACGCATCCTGCCTGGGTCCGGAATCCCGCTCGGATACGGAGAGGGTTCTCTGCAAGTATTTCCAGGAGCTCAACCCGAGGCGGGCCGTCACTACGGCTGTGATCGGGAGCCTGGAGCCAGGGACCTCTTATGTGTTTGATGTCTATTTAATGAGACGCTGGGGGATCCCTGTCAAGTACGCCAGCAAGAGAGTCAAGACCAGGAAGGAGTGCTGAGATGCCGCCCCCTGCAGGAGGGTTGTGGACTAACCATGAGAATGAAGCCATTTGACTGTTGTGGGAAAGAAGGATCTGTTCCTTTTTTGTTGAGCAATAGATGGCCTGGCAACTTGTCTTCTTCTGAGGGCACGAGAAGAATACGCACACCAGCAAACTTTCATATTATCCCTATTTAATATTTACAAGAGAATGCTCACATTGCTTCTCACCGTCCATCATGATAAGAACGTGGCAGCGGTCCAAGTGCTCGTTTTGTACGCGAGTACAAAGGACAGATGAGGTTTGTGTTGTCAGAACACACAGGCATAAAAAAAACAACAACAGAGACCGTGTGCCAAATATGCAACAGAAACAGATGGGGCAATAATTGGATGACATCTGAGACATGTGGGAGGGAAGGGGGGCAGCGTGGGACTGGGGGGAGGATTTGTGTATATTACTGGTGCTGCTTATTATATCAACGCAGCAAGAGTGCAAAGAGTTGAAAGTCAACTGTGTGTATGTTTGTGTTGTGCTTTTCGCATGAATTAGTGGAGAGAAAAAAAAATACTTGTGACTATAGCCTCATTGTCGTCGTTGAATTCTTGTGCTGCCTCAAACGCACTAATAAATACCACGGTATCTCTACGTGCTTCACTACAAAGTTACAATTGACCTTTTCACCATGGCAAGCTACTTTTGACAGTGAAATGGATTGAATGCATTAACCTTGCCCAAACTCGCGCAGATGTTTGGCTAGCCATTATATTTTGTAAATTACTCCAGGACGCCTCCTGTTTACAAACTTAAAATTGGTGTACATTAGGTCTGATGCATTTTTATTTGAAACTTATGCTTGGACAGAATACAATGTAATGGGTACTATATCCAGATACCATGTAACTATGTTCCCAGGTGACTGTTAGGATACAAAAAAACGTGACATGTATGTGATGCCAGGTAAGTGTTAATATCGTCCAGGAAATGTCATGACGTCATTGTTGCGTTTTAGGCGCTCGGTCCATGACATCACTTGACTGGTACATTTTGGCGGGGGAAAAAAACGTATTTAGTAATTTAATACTTTTGTGACAGAGAAAAATAAATCACGCTACAATCTATCGCCCCAACATTTATGTTACAAAAATATTATTAGTATCGATTGTCAAGGAGGAATAAAATACAGTATAAATGTAAAACATATCAATTTGAAAGTTTTGTCTTATGATGCTTCCGTTGCCATTAACAACGTTCTGTCACAAGGTCTGTCGCGTTGAAATGACGTCATAGGTCACTGCAACCAATAGCACACTACGTTTGAATATGACGTCTGTACGTTCGTGCATATGCGGATGTATGTCGCAGTCCAGCGCGCCAAAACTGTCAAGCACCAACAAAAACAAAGCAGCACCGACTGGCCTGGATCAAAAATATCGGGCAAAGCAAAGCGAAGCGACGGCAGAATGGGTTTGCTCGACCGGTGCGAGGAGCTGTTTAAAACGGCGAGCCTGTACGGGGTGCTGGGCATCAACAAGGAGGCGACCGAGGCGGAGATCCGCCGGAGCTACTACAAAGTGTCGCTAAAGGTTCATCCGGACCGGGCCCCCGACGACCCGTTGGCCACTGAGAAGTTCCAGGTAACTCCTTCGAGCCTTTAGCTACTGTCACCTACGTGGCGTAGTATCTCTTCGAATTTGATATTTAATTCGCTGTGAAACGGAACACGTTGACGGTTAAGACACTCTTAAGGCTTATACACTGGTACGCTACCAAACATATGTCAGTAAAGTACACTGTAACGATTTTGTCCGTCAATTTTCTCCATGTGAAATATTTAGTTGAACACAACGCCACAGTGCGAGGTGGCTGGATTGACACAGCAAAAGAAAGGTGCTCACTAATAAGTACACTTAAAAAAAAGAGAGAGAAATTGGCCTATTTTGTTCGAATTCACCTTGTGAAACATTGTTCTGTGTATCATTTTGTTGCATGAATGGTTTAAAAAAAAGTGGATACATAGGTTATTAAATAGGTCCCGTTTGCCATCAAGTGGAAAAGCATTTAATTGTTTTGCCTGTCACTATACGTCGCTGGTATCCATAGATGAACAAAGATGCATTTCACTTGACAATTTATTTTGGCATTTTAAAATAAAAAAATAATCTGTTACAAACGGCTCTCTGCATAATACATGCATCATTACAATATCACAAAATCAATAATTGGAACTGATAGACTGAATGATTCTCACCTCCTTTTTTTAAACTTCATCCACCCTCAGGTGTTAGGCAAGTTGTATGCAGTGCTGAGCGACAAGGAACAGCGGGCCGTCTACGATGAGCAGGGTGTGGTGGACGAGGAGTCAGACATTTTGAGTAAGGATCGCTGCTGGGAGGACTACTGGAGGCTGCTCTTCCCTAAGGTAAGTGATTAAATTCATCATGGTGGGCTCAAGATGTAAAAGGCAGTTAGAAAAAAAAAGTCATTTTTACACACTGTCCATCCAATCTGTCTGTCCTCTAGATCACCGTGCAGGACATCATTGATTTCGAGAAGCAATACAAGGGCTCCGACGAGGAGAGGAAGGACTTACTGCTGTTGTACGTGCAGCACCAGGGAGACATGGACGCCATCCTGGCCTCGACGCTGTGCAGTTCCCACGACGATGAGCCCAGGCTCGGCGACATCATCCGGGCCGCTATCAAGGATGGGGAGGTGGAAGAATTCCCTGCCTTTGTGCAGGAGAGCGACAAGAAAAAGAGGGCTCGCAGGAAGAGGGTGAGTGATAAACACCACCACACGCACAGAATTCCCATCCGGGATCCTAAATGTGAATTCCACTCCAGGCGGACAGAGAGCGAATAGAAGCAGAAGAGATGCAGAAAGAGATGGGGCTCGGCCAGGACGACGACAGCCTCATGATGATGATCAAGGTTGCAAACGCATTTGTACACATTTGCTTTGCTTGCTTTTAACTCAGTTAATTAACTTTCATTAATTGATTTTTGTGCAGCAAAAACACACATCCAGGGAGGAGAACTTCAATCACTTCCTGTCCGACTTGGAGGCCAAGTACTCCAAGAAGGGTAAAAAATCCTCAAAGAGGGGAAAGAAGTGAGGCGCATTCGGACTCGAGGTTATGGACATTTTTTTTCCACCAGTTCAAGATGGTGGATTGCCATTACGTAGTTAAGCACCATTATCTTATTTGTTTGAAAATGTAATGTTGATGCTGATGTAATATAATAGAAGTGCGTTTTATGTTGTCAGTCACAAGTGGGCAATAAAATGACTATACTTGTTCATCACTTGCATTGATTGAGTTGTTTTCTACACTTACTAATAATTTGCATTTTTCCTTACTTCCAAAGTAAACTCAGAACAGATTGTCACATGTCATTAAAAGATTATCATGAGCTGAAAGATATTTCCTCCGCAACCTGCTTGATGTTTTTAATATTAAATATTAAAGCTTTGGGGAGAAATCAAGATGTATGGTGTCTCAATGTTTTTTCACCTTGTCATGATGGGTTGCAGTATTAAAAAAAATGGTAACGAATTTAACATTTGGTGTGTGTGGAAGTGCAGCACAAAACATGCAATTCTGTCTCGCTGAGTGCGTTTTGCCTGCTTAGTTATAAACGAGAGCAGATGTTACGTTAAAATAAGCACACGAACACCAGCTCGGAGTGTTCTTCTTTTGGCAGCCACAGAAGCTGATTTGAAATACAAAAATAGACCTTTAACAAAGTTGCACAATAGTATCAAACATTTCTGTAAAAACAACAAAAGACGTGTGGGCGCTTGGCTTGGCTGTGCTGTTTGTCGATACAGTGTAAAGAAGAAAGTCTAAAGTGCTTGGAGACGTTTGGAAGCCAGCATCTACAGTCCCGGTCTGCTGGGTCTGGATGAGACGCCGCCCCGACTGTGAGACCGAGGTGGGCCGGACACGGGCACCAGTGGCGCTACAAGACAAGAAATGCAGACATTTTTTCTCATTACATCAAGGTTAAAAAAATACTTTGGTTTTGGGTATATCAGTAACAGAGCTAGGCATCCGTCTGTGAGTTTTCGTCACTATTTCAAGTCCAACTCAGACAAACGAACTTGCCGGTACCACGTCACACACAGGTGCCGCACACCTGACAAGGAGCCAAATAATTCATTTTTTTTATTTGTCCGCGTATGACAAGGAAATCATGTTCTCGACGCCGTTGGCAGTGGCTGACAAGGGACGGACTGGGTCCACGTGGGTCAGACTAAAATACTGACGATGCTCACCCCTGATTACCAAGTGATTGACATTTACTAGTTACGGATATGTGACTTTCTTTTCTGTCGACTAACCTGGGTGCAAGGCTGGAAAGTCCATCTCCTGGTCCTCGTCCCTGATTGGCCAGCGGCCCAGCGGGTGGTGGGAAAATGATTCCAGGAAAGACGAGCTGCCAATCCCAAGGCTGACGCCGGTCACGCCGATCCCGAGGGAGTCTTGGGGAGGCACGGAGAGATGGTTACAAATGTCCTGGCTGTTTATTACCTCCTCCGACATAGTTGCACAAGTCTACACACCCTCATGTAAATGTAATGTGGCTTTGTTTAGAATTAAGTAATCGCAATCAAATTTAAATGCGAGTCAGCACACACTTGCCAGCATTTTAAGTGCCTCGAATGAACGCCTAGTAAAGTTCAGCTGTTCTAGTAGGCCTTTCCTGGCATTAGTGGGCCACTCTTGGTACACGCATAAATTGCATTTGCGTGGGTGCTCAAGTTTGCCGCCTCACACATTCAGAAGTACGCAAACATTGTTTTATGTATGTCATAATGGCCCATAACTACAACGTGGTCTCTAATGACATTTTTAACACCTTTTGACTAGAACAAGAGAGTACAATCTAAATTAGGATTACTTGGCCTTCCAGAAGGTCTGACTTCAGGTTTTCCGAGTGCCAGATTTTTGGTGTAAACAATCCAGGAAAATGTCCCACCTGTGGCCACCGAGGCTCTGCCAGGCTTCCCTTGTCCGATGTTGTCCAGCACAGTGAAGGAGCGCCGGTAAGGGGTGTCCGACTGTGGGGTATCGTCAGGGCTCAGACCAGACCACACCACATGTGGAAATGAATGTGTCCCACAAAGGCGATGACATACCCTGTATGTATGTGTGGTATTGGGTCGGGAGAAGACGTCCAACGGGTAGAGGCGATCCCTCGGAATTGAACTGGCGACCTCGTCGTTTAGGGCGCTGTGGGCCCGGCTGGATGGGCCTTTGTGGCGCTGGTGGGGAGAAATGAGACCAAATTCTTTAAGTTTCTCTCAAGTGGTAAAACAATAAGGAGTTGATAAGCTGCCGTTGGAAGTTGTTATGATGTCACCTGAGCAGTTTTGGACTGCTCTGTGTCTCCGGCGCCAATGGGCGGTAGGAGCGTGTTCCTGCTCAGAGCAAACAATGGAGACATCAGGCGATCACTGGCTGTGGGTCTTTGGAGAAATACAAGAAAACAGAAGGCAAATAAAGCAAAATACGGCAATAAGCAATAACTCGATTGGCAGTAAGGGGGTAGCTCAGATTTTCATAGTTTATTAAATGCAACAAGGTAAGATTGTTTTGCGGAGATGAAATGATGGCAAGCAGCTTAGTGCACGAGTGATCAGAATGTCTGCCTCATAGTTGAGAGGTTGTGGGTTTGAAAACCAGCTTGGTGCTTTCTGTGTAGAGTTTGCACATTTTCCTGTGCTTGGATTTTCTCTCTCGTTATCAGACAAGTTTAAAGAGAGTGTACTTAAAAAAAAAAAAATAAATAAAAAAAACACTGCCTTGCATGATTCTTATCGACATTCAGCATGTGAGTGAGCCAACTCACAGCCGTGTACCCCGGATGACCTCATCCATAGATCCGGCCGCACTGGACTGACTGAGGCTGGGTACGAGGGGCTGGAGCGTGCGGGGTGCCAGATTTCTGCGGCGGGCCGACTGGGGCGGGCGGCTCAGCGAGGACGAGCTCTGCTCCAGCACCCGGCGAGGGCGGGGTCTGCTGACGGGCGTCATGCCCGAACCTGGCCTGAGGGGGCCTCGCTCCTCCGGCTCCCTGCAGAGGGAATGAATGAAAAGATGAGTGACAAATGACTAGATTGTAGTTTGATATTTAAGGGGAATTGTAAAATGAATTTGAAATGATCTTAAACGTTTGTGATCAATTGTTTTTTGCTCATTTGTGATCAAAACATTTTGTGGGATCCATTTTGGCTATTTTGGGTGGTGCTGTGTCTTTATTGTGATTACTGTAATTCGCACTGAGTTCTGTCCAGCACGACCATGTTCCTCTGTTGCAGCGGAATGCTGTGGATCATGATGAGGTCATTTAGGTTCTGCTGGGTGCCTCCGATCGTGATCCTACTCGCCTGGTGAGAGAAACAAAAACAAGTGAGAACAATTATAGATGACTCCTGTAGAATTTGACTTGAAGGAGCCCGGTGCCTCGATGGTTAGTCATTTTAATATCAACAATCCAGCCAGCGCCTTCTCAGTTAATTTCCGTGCAGCAGCCCAAATTCACGAATCTGCAAGGCCACCAACACGACAACATTCACAAGACTTTGAAATAAAACAAGCGCATTCTCAGGACACATGAAAAGATGCAGTTAATTCCTCAACTGCTTTCAGGTTAATAGACAAGCACAAGCACATTCAGTCTAGGACTAAAAGACGAGGAGCCAGAATAGCAGAACGCCGCCATCGTGGCTCCGAGTAAGGGAATTTACATACACTGGGCGGCCTTTTCTGCTTTTGGGGCTTCCGGCGGGACTTGTGCTTTGAGCCCCTCGACTTCTTTAAGTGAGGGAGACAGCGGATAGTCGTGAGGAAGGTAGCGGGAAAACGAAGGGAGGAAAAAAGCAGATGAAGAGGACAAGGTTGTAAGAGAGGAAACACAGTGATACAAATTCATGAATTTTGGAGCATTGGCGGAGCAAAAGGACTGAAAATAAATCACTGGCGCCAGGTTCTGGCAATTTTTTTTTTCCCATCAGGACTGATGAGTTGAATTCATTTGTACCAACGAATCCGTAAACATCACATTTTTTATTCATACAGGATGGCGGACTAAAGGTTAGCAAGTCTGCCTCATAGCCATGCGCTGCCGAAGGTGCAAATCAGTTTGTTGTTTCTGCGTGGAATTTTCATACTCTTGTTTCATTCCCCAAAAGATCCTTCTCAGGGTCATTGAAGATTCTAAATTACCGAGATGTGTGAATGTGTCACTTTGACGTAACATCAGCAGGCTTCAATTTTTGTTTTCTATGTAGGCGAAGGTCATACAAAAAAAATTAAGTAAATTTATATCATTCACATACACATAAGATTTTATTTTTTTACATAAAACTTGTCTGCCAGTTTGTGTATTCATATTTAAATGCTCTTTAGTGCAGTCACATACCTGAAACGGCAAGCCAGGGGCCAGTGGAGGCGGAGCCAGTGCACGGGTCTGGCCAAGTTTAGGCAGCATGCTTGGAACTGCGGAAAACAACGTCACGGAATTCTGCGGCACTGGACTCGAGTTCACAGAAGGCTTTTCATCACCTGCCAATCACACAATTACCACTAATCACTTCAATTATTTGTTTGGATAACGTCAAACACAGAGAGGAGGTGGTCATACTGGAGGTGCGATGATCCCACTGCCGGTGGACCAGCTCGCTCATGCAGCCCACCAGCTGCCGCCACACGTCGTCGAACAAATGGTCGAGCACCGCCTGACGGCGACACCGGTAGGGCGAGACGGGAGGCATGCAGCGACGCCTCGGGCACGGCTCGGGGCAGGCTCGCTCCGTTTCGTCATCCAGGCTGATGCGGTCGAAGGCCAGGTACTCCTCCATGTGGCCCTCCATCTCGATCACTCTGGCTCTGGAGTCCCTTGAGAGGCTTAGAGGTCCGTTTAGTTCTGCTGAGTTGGACTTGAGCAGTGCCGCGCTCCGACCCAGCACGTTCAACCTTAGGACCCACAAAAAAAGAAGACGTATTATGCATTTAGCCAATTTTTTTCGACACTTACCAGGTGTATTAATAACATGGCTTTGACACGCATTTGACACAATACCCTAAAGATAAAAAACGACAATACACTTTACACCTCCGTTTTCTCCACCTATACTGTCCAGTCGTTGGTGAGTACTGCTTTTGTTACTATGACGACAAGGAGCAGTGCTTGGGCATTGTGAGCATGCGAGAAGTTTCTAAGTGAGGAAATAAAAGCAAGTGCCTGAAAAATATGCAACCACAATTTCCAGAGTCACCCCAAAATTTTTTTTAACACATATCACATGTACGCTCAAGTTATGTCTAATATAAAAGTAAGGCTTTGGCGCCATCTTGTGGCATCTCAGTGCCAAGGAACTCCTTTGAAGTGAGTTAAGGAGCTTCATGTAGTGCTGCCATTTTGAGGCAGCACCAAACAAAAATATCGTCCGCATCATGATGACAAGTTCACAGAGCAATCAAGACTGTGACGGTTCTCGTTGTTGTGACCAGTAATAGACTGATGGTGTAGCTAATATTTCGTCAGTGAGCGTATGTCAAAGCAAAGCGAAAACTCACTCTGTGCTTTTGTCATCTTTCTCACTTGAGCCTTCGATGGCCTGCTGGGACGCTGACAGGCTACTACTGGAGCTGCTGCCGACCGTCCCGGAGGTCGCGTACCACTGGAAGCCCTCATCACTGGGACACACCAATTGAGTGCCCAGGATCCTGAGTTACACAAGCACAACGGATAGGAATGAAACAGCTAAACCTGTCTTTTCATGACAGGATGAAGTGCTGTTTTGCAGGTGAGAGACAAACCGAAGATGAGGGAAACGCGTGGCCCACTGCTGACACTCCTCCTGCAGTCTCGGGAGTATCCCTTCCCCGCTGCCTTTACCCTCGTACAGCTCTTTGTCGATCTCATCAAACATTTGCTGCACTTGGCGGGAAGCCGCCTTGTCGAATTCCTGCGGGGACAAGCGATGGAAGGAAGATGGTGTTACTTCCACCAAGATGAGTGATTATTCGATGCTTGTGCAATGACAATTTTCCATCTCCAGCTGTTTGGTTTTTTTTTGTCGTTATTGCATAGAAAATCCAGTAAATACTGGATGAATAATTTGGGGAAATTAGGATGGCATTATAAAAACCTGTTTTGAAAATTATCTTTCATGTTGGTAAAAAATACATTTACAAAAAAAATACAAATTCTCATATTGATGACATTTATTTTGAAATGCCTAAAATTCGTTGTCTGTAGTGGTTGAAAAAAATAATAAAACAAGCAAATGTGGAAAAATGAACCCTATGAATGCAGAGCCAGAACTTTGTCATTATCAGAAATAGTTTCGTTATTCAATTGGAATTCGAGCAGGGTTGGAATATGCAAAATTTTCGAGCTTTGTTTCTTAGAATCAGTCGGAGGTAGTCGAAATAAATAAAATACTGAGCAGTTGGGGGAGAAAAAAAAGTTTATCGGATCAACTGTGCCTACAAACAATACCCATCGGGCCCAGGTGTTGTGAATACACAGAAGCAGGAGACAAACAAAGCGGATTACACTCCACATAGTCTGTGAATGTCAATCAAATCTGTAATTAAAATTTTACAACGCGTATCTGTTTAGGATTTTCTTCTGTGACTAAATTCATGACATCACATAGTGCACTGAGGAAGCGGAGTCTTACATCGTAGCCCCAAGAAAAGACAGAACTCCTCTCTGTGGACACGCCGGTGTCTGTGGAGCTGTCGATGCCCGACCAGGACTGGCTGGAGTCCACGGAGATGACAGTGGGACAGTCGGAGGGGCTGGAAGCACCAGATGTCTCAGAACTACATAAAAAAAAAATATATTTTCCAGGTACTCTGGTCTGGGTTTTGGGGTCGATCACAGAATCAGAGGCAGTGTTTCCAAGTGTGGAAAAAAAGGTTAAATGTCAAAGTCGTAGAATATTCAATCAAGCTGTCTTCATTAGTTATTCTTTTAGCTGCACATCTGAAGGAGGCAACACGATATCAATTAATCTACGCAGTGGATCTAGTTTCGCATTTCAAGCTCTCTTGTTCGATTGCCTGCATATGGAGTGAGGCTGCCTCGCCTGTTGCGGATGGATATGGCCTCCTCCACGTTATCGAGGGGGCACTGAGAGGTTGTTTGGCGGTCTGCTTCCTCGGGGAGAGGGTGGTGGTCCAGGCTGCTGCGAGACAGGCCACGGCTGCATAGAAAAACACATGCATTCTGTATAATGGACAATTAATTTTCAATACGCAATTAGAAAAATTAAAGTAAAGATATGTAAAAACAAGAGGAGAAAAAAAGGGAAATTCTCGAGAATAAATGTAAAAAAAAAAATTCTAAATATTATGGACGGCGGTAAGCGAGCTTGCCTTCCTGTGCCACGTGACGACACTTTGCAACCTGTAGTTTACTGCGCGTCGTTTGTAACCCCGGGTCGTCGTAAATCGAGGATCTCGTCCAATCTAATGTTATACTACAAGGTCGGGATCCACAAACAGCATTTTACTATAACAATGCGGATTTTTTTTTTTGGGGGGGGGGGTATTTTTGGGGTAGTTCATAGATGCGAACAACGGGTATGATGCTCCACAATTATTATAGCGTTAGTCATGTTTCATACTTACATCTCAAGCTTGTGCGATACAGGCCTCCTATTGTAACGTGAAATCATTCTCCTTCCCTCCGTGTCTAAAAGCTCAAGTCCTCTCCTCGCCTCGTCGTCCCCGCATCTTCAACCCGCAGGGCACCGCTTAGGCGGACGAATAATTAAGACATTTCCACAAAACGCTAGCCTGGCTTCCGAACGCGGAAGATAACGTTAGGTAGCAGATCCACTTTGCAGCTTAGCTAACATGGCACGAGCAGCGTCGCTATTTCCTCAGAAATTCACTTCCTGTCATTGATGCGTTAAGTGTGTTTGACAGTCACCCGTTCTACTGGTTTGCACTTTAAACGAGTGAATTCACGCTATCTTCCGTTCGGTGCGCGCCTATGCTATTTGCGTTAGCACCGCCAACAACACGGCTGTCATGGTTACGCTGCTGGGTTTAACCCGGCACGGAACACGTGATCAACTACAATTCCCAGCTTTCATTGCGTTAACAACGACGCGCTTCTAAAATATGTCCGTCTGCCATTGGTCGGTTTTTATTTTTAACCGTTGCTTGATTTGGAAAATGAAAAAAAACTCATTAAAAGACCGTTAATTAATAATTACGATTATTATTATTTATTATATTCATATAAAATAAATTGGTATTTTAAAGTACAACAATAAACTATTTTGGCCATGTTGGTCACATTGTAGGAACGTTTTCTTTTCGATTTGGCGGGTCGAGGAGATTTAGAGAAAGGACGCATGGCTAAAAGGAATGGGAGAAATGGCGAGATAATGTCGTAAATAAAAGTAGCAATATTAATTTGAATATCTATATTAAATATCGTCTTACAAATAAATCCAAGTAAGATTTTTAACTTATTGCATGAGTTGCACATCGCACTTATGAATTACTGTCAATACCTTTACCCCACGTGGATTTGTTTCTCCTTTTCTGTAGCAAGCAATGGACTTTCTCCAGAGGAGTGTGGTTCAAGAGGACGCAGTCCAGTATAAACTCTTCTTGACACAGCCGGCCGGTTCTCCGATTCAACACACAGAGGAACACCTCTCGCGTCTTGTGGCGGAGATTCTTGCCGAAATTGCTCCTCTGTCCATGCAGTACATCTGGCAGAATCAGCCATTTAACCTCAAGTATTATCCTGAGAAAGGTAGCAGTGCTATCCAGTATCTACCCATGGCTTGTTGTCCACACTGCAAGCTTATGTTATATTTTACTGTTCTGTTT
Source organism: Idiotropiscis lumnitzeri (assembly GCF_059441095.1). NCBI lineage: Eukaryota > Metazoa > Chordata > Actinopteri > Syngnathiformes > Syngnathidae > Idiotropiscis > Idiotropiscis lumnitzeri. The sequence continues at coordinate 10,338,266 of NC_142399.1, forward strand.
AGCGGGTGTTCCGGCTCATATCGGTGGCAGCACCCAGTTTGGCGACAACGTGGAGGATGAGTGGTTTATTGTTTACCTTCTGAAGCAAATTACAGAGGCTTTTACGGGACTTGTTGCCAGGTGGGGAAACACTTGTTCTATTATTTTAATTCTTGGCCTATACCTGCGATGTTTTAAGTCAGTTTCTTGTCTTGTTTTGATTTTTTTATGTATTTAATTTTGGGCAGAATTGAGGACAACGATGGTGAATTTCTTCTAATCGAAGTAGCAGATCATCTCCCTAAATGGTTGGATCCGGACACAAGTGAGAACAGGGTGAGTGTTTGGGATCAGCTGCGTTCAAGTACAACGGTTACAATGCTCTTACGGATGTCATTTTAAACTTTATACTTCTCATGCTTGGACTCAAAAATTCTCAGACTCAACGACACTCGAAAGAAGCTTGCCATATAACAGTTGCACTCGTTTTATTTTTGTCAGGTGTTCATCTACCGTGGTGCGTTGCATCTCGTTCCCTGCCTTTCACGTTCCAATCCGACGGGGATACCGAAGGATGTGGTACCAAGTGTTCAACAAAGTATAGCGCTACTCTCTTCACAGCCTGAAGCATGCCGGGCGAGTCCCAAGATTACTCGGGCCCTAGATAAGCGGCTGCATGGGTGAGAGATCACAAATGTCTATCCATCCCTCCATTATCTGAGCCGCTTATCCTCACAAGGGTCGCTGGCGTGTTTGCCTATCCTTGCTATCAACAGGAAGTAGGCTAATATGTCCGAAGTAAATCTGTTATTAATTTATTTTATTTGTATTCATTGGCCCAGGCCAAAACTGCTTATATATTTGATTAGGAGCGATTCCTGGGCTACTCTCGGCAATTAAATTGTCATATACATCATGCACATATACAAGCGCAGCAGATTGTGTCCTTCACTAAGGAGACACCAAAATGAGGCACAGCTGGCTGTGTTGTTAAGAGATCATTTTAGATAATGAATAAAGGCACCAATGCACTCTATATTAATAATATAGAGTAACTGTTTTTTTTTAGTGGGGTACACACAATAATCCGGCCTAATTTGAGCCGACAAAGGTCTAATTTGCGTATGTCTGTGAAAGATTATGTTGAGCAATTATCTTGTGGTGTGGGGTGTTTTCATAGCCATTTTATTTCCTCCCTTGATTTGCTTGGAAAACAGTCATGGCAGACAGTGATCATTGTTAAATCTCCAAATCAAGTTAACACACGCAGTGTACCGACTTTGATCGGAAAGGAGGAAAAAGGCTCGAATTGGGCCCGGTTGTCTGAGTGTGCTCAGCTCACTTATAGATTTACTATTTATTCATGTTTAGGTATCCAGAGCAGATTGGAGCCAGCCAGCACCGCGCCCACTGCTTCGTACCAGCGGGTGTGGCTGCTGTTTTGGCGCAGCGGCCCAACCTAGTCGCCCCCGCCGTGTCCGCCTTTTATCTGCGGGACCCCGTCGACCTGCAGGCATGCAGAAATTTCAACAACTTTCCTCCTGACACGCGGGTCTTAACCTCGGTAGGCGAATTTGTTACATGATTTCACAGTGATACTTGACGGTCGTTAACATTGAAATGCCGCGTGTTCTTTCAGGTGACGTTCACTCGGTGCTTGTACGCTCAGCTGCAGCAGCAACAGTTTGTTCCTGACAAGAGGAGCGGCTTCATCACGCCTACACGCTCGGACCCACGGTACAAAGCGCACGAGCTTGGCATGAAGCTGGTGAGACGAGATTGTTACTACAGCACATGGATATTGTATGATGAATGTTAATCTATGTGTGTGTTTCTTTGTCCCTGGGTGTGTGTGTCCCAGGCTCATGGCTTTGAGATCTTGTGCGCTAAGTGCAGGCTGCCGTTTTCCGAGGGCGACTCCTCGGTGAGCTGTAACCCTCAGTGGAAAGGATTCCTGCAAAGTCTGAAGAGCAACGGTTACTTCCGGGTTAGTTTGTCTTTGTGAATAGCTACGTTAACGCACGTGTCCGCCGTGAAGATAATTATGTTTTTCGTGTTGAAATGTAGGAAGAGATTGAGGGTTCGGCACGTTGGAGACAGTTGATGACATCGGCGGAAAACTTCTTTAAACAGTCAGTCGCCTCAAAATCCAGGTGAGAACTTTGTGAGCCTTTTATCAAGAATACAAAGCACATGCACATAGGCGTGTGTCGAAAACACGTATGTTCAATTTCCACTCCTGCTTCCTTTGTTTTTAAGAAGCTGTATTAGATCCTCTTGGGATAACTATTTTATTACTGTTCCTACAAAGTAATTATCGTTTGCGGGACCTCAACATGCCAGAAAGCTGAATGCGCCTATATCGTGGTGAAATAGAAGGCCACCGCCACTACCACCCTCTTGACCAACAATAAAATACAGTAGCATGCTAAGCCAAAGAGTAAAGAAAAATTAAGGCATTGTAACAACAGTGTATATGATTGAACTTTAGCACTACACTTAAATACAGGCAAATAAAATGTTGTATTTAATTGTTCAAACTAATTGTATTGCACGTGAATATAAAAAATTATAAATATTTTTATAATAAATGATAAGACATACCAATTTATTGAAATTGAAATTTAAATACAACTGTACCGAATGAGTAATTCTGTCATGCAACACTACCTCCATAGGGAATTTTCCTAAATACAACCAAATCAAAAACAAGTATCACTGACTTGTGACACAGTGATGATAAATTACAAAACCTTTTGTTTTTTCCCCGAATGTGGTGGTGCATTGCTAGGTTTGATGGTCATTCTGAAGATTAATTATTACTCCCAGGCCAGGTGTGCCACAATACCAGCTCGTTCAATAATACTCCATCATTCAGTTGGAATGCTACAGTAAAATATGTCTCATGTCTTATTTAAGTTGCAAGGTGGTTGAAAAGCTAGAAATGTGATCTTGAACTGACATGCCTTGCAGTGACATGTCTCCAGGGGAGGAGGTTCTTCAACTGCTGAGCTCCTGTGGGCCCATCAACGTGGAGGAGTTGAGGAAACAAGAGCAACAGCTCCCCCAAGAGGACAGTGAGTGCAATACCAAACTGGCTCGGAATGATGCTGCATCACAATACAACATGCTTTTTATCTAACGGGTGAATAATGTGGTAATGTTACATTCGCTCCTCAAAACATCCTAAAGATCAAGAATTATACATTCTTTATTTGTTTCATCTCATGCAAGTGAGCAATTGGAGCTAATGGCGAGTCCGGTTTTATTGTTATGACAATAAACCAAGCGGGCGGCTTCCACTTAAAATCAAATGTTAATATTATCTTTCTTTGTGGCCATCATTAGGTGACAACTGGTTGAATGTCACCGGCCAGGATTTGGAGCGCATGCTTGAGGAAAGATGCGGGTCCAGACCGGAGCCTACAACCGCCAAATGTCCTCAGCCTACCGAGACAGAAGACGCCAGGAGTACAGAGACAGAGGACGGCGAAGAAGCTGAGGTGGCCGGCTACAGTCTGGTGGGGGTCAGCCAGAAGATGAAGCGCTTCCTCAATGCCAAGTCGTCATACTTGGGGGCCGAGTTGCCATCGTGAGACCTGCTTCTGTCAAATGGAGTGATTCTGAAGTGTTGTGAGACATGGGCTCCCTCTAGTGGCACAAAAAAGATGAACTGCCAAAATACAGTTGGAGGTGTACTTAACTTTTAAGTTAAAAATATTTGCATTCAATCTTTACAAACTGTTAGTTTCTTAGCTGTTATTTTGTTACTTTTTTCCCCATTTAAATGAATAAAGCTTCTCCCTTGTTTTTCAACACTTCTAGCTCGATTCATAATGGTCCTCAGAGAGCTAAAGCATTTTTTCGGTGGCACTTTTAAAAATATTCTGTTCTTGTCTTTCTTCGCAGGCACAGTTCCTGCAGTGTTCCCTTTTCTCTCGACATATCAACCCTCATCAAAGAAATGGAACAAATATTAGGTAAGTTGACATTTGTTTGAAATTTCCCGTTCACACTAATTGAATCTGTCTTAATTTTTTTTCTTCAGACCCAAGTGAAGAAGAAACGCTAGATTCGGATGATCTTTCCGAAGATGAGTGGGAAGGAGTTGCGGAGGACGATGAAGACGTGGAAGACGGGCCCTCGGGTCCTGCGCAGATGAACGGGATGGAGGCTTTGGACACGCTTAAAGGATACATGGACCAGATGGACGAGGAGCTGATGAACACGCATGTCGGGCAGAGCTTTAATCAGACGGTAAGAACATGGATGGAAGGGTACAGTGACTGTATTTTTCAAAGATGTTCTACCGATGCAAATGAAAATGCCAAAAAGAAGTTGCATAAGTAACGCCACATCCCAGATGAAAACCTCCCTTCCTTTCCGTAGACGCCTCCATCCGCCCAACCGCCCGCCACAGAGGGCCTCCCGGGCCCAGCCGCAGCGGCCGAGGATGCCGAGGAGATCCAACCTCTGGACATAGACCTCAACCTGGTCACCAACCTCATGGAGTCCCTTAGCTGCCAGGCAGGGCTGGCCGGACCCGCCTCCAACCTGCTGCAAAGTCTGGGGGTACACCTCCCCCCAAACTCGGACCGCTCATAGTGAGCGGCGAGTGTGAGGAAACTGTCGTTCCTCAAAGGGAAGACTCAAGATTGCATTTGCTTTGATTATATAACATAATGTAACTAAATTGTTCCGAGGTTGACTTTTTAATGAAATAATAGATACTGTAACACAATAAATATTTTTGCAATGAAAGGGTCTTTTGTCTTTCAATAGGATGCATGTATGGCAAAATTCAAGAAATGTTTTAAAACGTTCTTTTCTCAGTGGCTGACCTACATAGATGGCAAACATACATTTTTGGGGAAAAAAAAAAGAAAAGTTTTGCCTGTCAACGTCAGCATTTTTCTCGTTCTCTGGTTGGACAGAGCAAAACCTTTTACAGCCCGCTTCGACAAGCATACTCATCTGTAGCGATCTGCACACAGTACGGTTCATAATCGGCATCTCTAAAGGTAAGGATTTAATTTTCAATGTTTTTGTCATTCGATAAATATTGATTCACAACTGCTCCAGATGATGGACATGACCTGGATTGCGTTTTTGTGCAGTATTAGTGGTTTCTATAATGGTGATGTGATAAGTGATGATACAAAGATGCGGGTGCAGCAAATAGTAAGAATGTTACCTCACTGACCGAGGTAATAAATATTAAATATTGAAAAAAAATGCCAGTCTAAGGCCACAGCAGCTGTACAAACGGGTGCACCAGTTGCCTGGCCGAGTGTAACAGCGCCGCGGCCAGCGGTGAGATGCTCAGCGCCGACATGCCGACGGCAAAATTGAGGAGCATCCCCAGCAGCAGGATGGCGAACAGGTAAGCGTGGAAGAGCAGGCTGTGCCAGCTGGCCCGACTCAGCGCCAGCAGGGGGCCGTCCGGGTGCAGCGTCCACAGCAGGCCCAGCAGCCAGCACTGGTTCACCAGCAAGGTGTAGTAGATGTCCAAGGCGGACGACTGGTCGTCGGCGGGGAGGCGGCGACGCTCGGCCTCAGACACTTTAGACAGCCAAGTCAGGGAGAGGCCGAGGAGGATGACGGCCAGAGGCGCGTACATGTACTCAAGCGGCTCCACGACTGAGAGACCACGCCAGGCTGAAAGAAGTCACCATAAGTCGAAGTATCAGAACAGAAAGGAACTTTGGTGGACGTTAGTCACCCTATAGAATATTACTCCAGTAATTAGTATTTGACACAAGTATCAAAATTAATTTTCTGGTATCAAATGGACTCAAGTAATGTCGAATTTGTTTTCCCCGTGTGTGATGTTCAGAGCGGGGCTGTCCGTCCCGAGGGCGGAACGGTCCGGCCACGGCCAGATGCCCATTTTTAGGGCGGGAGGTGACAAATTTTAAAAAAGGTAATACCACAACCCCTATAACAATCATTATTGTTATTATATTTAATATTTGCAGCAGTGCCCCTTACATTATGACCTCAGTCGGCCTTAACGTCGAGAGGTCCTGGGTTCAAATCTAGGGATTTTGCTTTTTGTTTCTCTGGATACTCCAGTGTCACATTCGAAACATAAATGTTAGGTGAGCTGAATATGCGACATCTACAAATGTCATAAGTAAGAACCTGCAAATTCCATGACCAGTAGAGAAAATGGAATGACCTGTGAAGACCAGAGAAGACCCGGTCAGAATGGACACGAGGACAGCAGTGTGGCCAGACGGTGGCGCTGCCACCTTCAGCACAAAACTCAGGCCCACCGTGATGAGAGGCAGCGGCCGCAGGGCAAGGGGGAAGAGGCCCGCATATGAGCTGCTGGCCTCGGCCCACGTGGCGAGCGCAAAGTGGACGCTGCTGCAGATGGACGGCACCAAGAGACGTTCTGCCAATGGACGACTGAACCGCCTCAGAGGCATCACTCCCAGGATGTGGAGGACATTGAAGAAGAACACTGACACCAGAACCTGGAAAAGAAAAACATGCGCACGAGAATGTGATCCGTGGGCTTGTAATTGTGGTTGTAGTTTATAGATGTGTAGAACTGCACAGCAACTTTTTTCTTCCTTTCTTCATCTTAATTAAAGGAGAACAATCGATATTCACAGATGGCGTGTTTAATGAGCACCAAGGCAAACGATAAATGAGAACTCGGCAGATGGCGCGTCAAATAGTGATGTTTGAATTTTAACAATCACAATCTGTGTTCTGCGAATTACAAGGTCATTGGAAAACTTTCGTCTTGAACTGAAATGGATTGCAAGCATTGTTTTGTTTCAGCATCCCTTTCGGTCAAATCTTAGAAATCAAGCAAAGTCTTGTTTCATGGAAACGAACGACTGGTCAACCTGTCAGAGTACAGCTTTTATTACTAACGGGTTTTAAAATATCACTCTATAATATTGCCTTTCTTAAAAACACACAGTAATAACATAATGGAATGTTACCAATTAAACAGCTTGTGTATTACATTTCTATGTACATTTGTTAACATTTCAACCTTGAGAGCGGTATTCGTGCTACAGAATGCCGCATATTTTGCTTGTTTACATACCCTCCACAGTTACTTCTCACCCCCTACACCGCTCAAGGTTCGCTCCAGTGATTGTCCTTCACAGAATGCAGTCATTTGCATCAACCTTTCACTTGCATGCGAAAACTGTGAAGTATTCCGTTAAACACAGGCCCAACATTGCACCTTGATAGCACAGCAAACAGACACTCATTCAGTTTTTGATTGGTGGGCCACAGTGGGTTCTAAAATTTGACAGAGGGGCCGGACCAGGAGCAGATGGATGGAGTGTTTTGGTCACCTCACCTCATCGGAGAAAAAAAATACATTTAATTTTAAATGAAAATGAACAAAAGCATTACGATAAAATATCTCGCTCTGACACACCACAGTATTTAGAAAATAAAAGGTTGATTCATTTCATTTTTTTCAAGTTCAGCGGGCCGGATTAAAACGTCTAACGGGCAGCATGTGGCCCCCGGGCCGTAGTTTGCCCACGCCTGATCTAGTTAGTTATGAACAAACAGTTTGTGAGATGACGTCAGATACCAACCTGGCCAAAGCAGAGCGCCGCCACGTACGGGAAGTGGTACTGGGGAAGGAAGATGCCGGCTACAAACGAGCGGAGCTTGTCGGCCAAGCCGTACAGGAAGACGACCGCCGTGCAGAGGGTGAACACCAGGGGCCTCAAGGCACGGTTGGAGGAAAGGGTCCTCACAGTGGACGAGCACCATCTCCAGCTTCTCCATCGTCCACAACACACATGAACAAATACGGACGTTCATGAGCAAAAGGTCTGCTACTTAATATATGGACACAGCATAACATGTTAGAATCGTCTGTAAACTTTCAGAAAAAGGAGTATCGTAGGGGGTTGATTTTTGATCTCCAAGGTGCAACTTTTTGTGACGGAACCCCAAACTGGCAAAGAGCGGTAACAATTGTGACGCCTATGTACATGCCCGCTTCTGCACGTGATGCCATTTTAAGAAATAAACTGTCGTAGTAATACTCTACACGAGTGACGGACAACATGATGTAAAATACTTAATGGACTTTCAACGAACTGTCAACGGTTCTACTGAATAATGAAAAAAAAAAAAGTAATTTCTTTACTTTTCAGCCACTCCTCTGTTCCCAGCATGCATTGCAGCATGCGGTGCTTAACATTTCAGGACTGTTGCCTATCCCTGACACAGGCAGTGTAACATGAATAAGGACACAGGATTACCTTTCACACAAGAGGCACGCTGGCATTCTGCGCGCCGTCGTCAACCATTAATGTGGTGCGTTGTTATCTGGAGTCAGAGGTGGGAAATGAGAAAGTCTTCCAACCCAACAGACAAGCGCAGATGTTTCTACCACTTAATCAGTTTGTGTTTACAATTAACTTCTGGCATGTACAGCGAGGCATTATTTAACCGTCTTATTTATTCCATTCGAAATGAAAAGTACAAATACAGACGGAACAATCAATCGAGGCAAAGGTAGGAGTTGACTCACCGACCGGCAGGCCTCTTGAAGTCACATTTCACTTGCAGACGGTTGTAGTAGAAATGTGAAATATAGCAAGAAATGCTCTGTTGAAGAGTTTTCATTGGACAGAACGTGCCTCCCTGCTGCTTCTTTCACCTCGTCAGCGGTGCACTTGAATTGTCCCGATGGACTTTGGTCCAGCTTTGTTTGCCCCCCTCCCCTCCCCTCTCATGAAATACAAAATTGTGAATAGACATTCATTAAGTGTCGCTTTAACTAATGGAACAGAGAAAGTGACACCATCTGTGGATTATGTCGAATATGTGCTTAATGACACATTTGGAAACACAGATAAGGCAAAGTCTCGCTCAATGTCATTATAGATTTTTCCCTTCGGACTTCACTGGTGTCCAACTAAGGTGGGAAAGTAAAACAAACAGTATTGTTTTTCTCCCCCTTTTGACACCTGTTTGTGACAGTCACATGCACAGGATACACCCTGGAGTGGTCGCCAGTCAAACTCAGGGCACAATCTAAAAACACCTGGGTCAAAAATGAACCGTTAACAGTTCATTTAAAGTGCACTAAGTTCCCGTTACTGGTTTATTTTTTTCATTTACCCCAGAAGTGAATGAATCACAAAACAACAAAATGCTGACGTTTTTTTTCATACAAAACAAAATTTTTTGGTCGTTTTATTAAAACAAGCCGATTTTGTGTTTTGTTTTATGATTTAATCGTTTGACCCAACTTTCTGGGTTAAATGAGTTACATAGGTCCTTTTTTTTTTTTTTTTACCCAGTTTTGGTTATTTTTCACCCACAACAGTTTTGAGAGTACCATTCACACTCATATATTCATCCATCCATTATCTCGACCGCTTCTCCTCACGAGGGTCACAGGGATGCTGGAGCCTATCCCAGCTGTCTGAATTACACCCTGAACTGGTTCCCAGCCAATCGCAGCGTTCATTAGTCAAAGAACCACACACGCTTATGCACAAAATCTTTAATGACTTTAATATACATGTAGTGGGGAGGAAGCCGGAGCACCTTGAGAAAAAACGCACCCTTGAAACAGGAGCACCTGATCGGAGATTCAAACCCAGAACCTCTTGAGTGTGAGGCAAACGCGCTAACCACAAAGCACAAAATGTACCCTGCTGCCAGAATAGTGGCTTCTGTAAATAGCCTAATGAATGACTCACCAAACTACTGTAATGTTTAGTGAGGCAGTCCTGCCAGATGCTACTTAAGAATTATTGCATCCCAAACACACATTTGAAGTCATCCTGAGTTGACGCTCCTGCGCGGGCGCGCGCACATGCGCACGGAACTCCACCCTGTTGAATTTAGCAAGGAATTCCCTCCCACCAGACACGTTTTGGTTTGCAGGGATTTTTCTGGAATGTGGGGGAACTAGGGAGTCTGTATTTCCAAACGGTGTCAAAAAAAGAATATAGAATGATTTAAAAGCACGCAAAACAATCATTTAATACCCCCCTTTTCCCGGCCAGTCAAGTTTTGAACATGTGGCATGGTACAGTTTCTCTATTATTTCTAAAACCCAAAGTAGTACTTCATCGGTCGCCGCATTCATAATGACACCTCCCCCGAAGATTCGAAACGACGGCCCCCTCGCAAAAGCCGAGGAGGCTGGGAAGCATGTGAGAGTCTGCACGTAGTCCTTTTAGGTCTTGGCTTGTCCACCCCCAAAAACCAGGAGATGTCCAACAGTGCGTCAGGACATCGTATCAGATAGGACCACCGACACCACTCTTGACTTTCGCCATCTCCCTTCGCTCTCCTGACTGCACAATCGAGCCTACTGAACACTGGGACACTTTTTCTACAACCACGATGCATTTTTTCAGGTACATATTTTCACTCTTAACGCGACACATGACTGTCATATTAGTTTGTTTACAAGAGCCAATTATCTACTTTTACTGTGCAGCTCTTCGTGCTTTTAAGCTAGGCTACGCTAGCTAGCTGGAAAGTGCCTTAAACTTGTATCTTTTAACGAGGTGGTTTTGAATGACAAAACATCGTTTCATGTAAAAGAGAACAATTTTGTTGTCGGTGCATAATCTGGTAACCTAGACAACGTGGACTGCGACTGCTATTGAATTTTCTGTGCTACGCAGTGCGCTACTTAAAATTTATTTTTAAAAAAACTATTCAGCCCAACTGACAGTCACTTGGTGTTTTATTTGTCGCTACAAACGCCTTGAAATGTCTTCTAAAGTTACGTCGCCGAGTCATTAATAATCTTCGTTTCATGTGTCATCGTTGAGTTTGAATGCTAGTTGTTGCTAAAAGCTAACCCTCGTTTTATTGCGGTTTCTTTTCAAGGGAAGCAAAATTGGGTTGCAAACTGAAAGTGCAGAATCGATTCAAAAGCTACTCGCTCGTTTTTATGCTTATTTGTCGAAGCGTGGCACTTGTAATCGGTCATGTTTATCCGACAAGACTCCCAGTCACTGCGGCCGGGGAGGGGCGAAGACGTGGCAGTCCTCTTCCACTCGCTCTTAAGAAGTTGGCCCTAGGAGACGCTGGAGGACACTTTCTTTTTTTTAAGAATCACAAAGCTCACTGAGAGTTGGAGAACGATAGTTTATTATTGATTCGAAGTTATTTGGTTTAAATTAAAAAGGGGTTTATGAGAGAAGGACTCCACCATGCGTTTTTTTTTTATGTGCAGCCTTTTGTGATGAAAACACACTGAAAATGTTTTGATTTTATTCAGTATTTGATCTGAATAGGGGAGATGACGGGAATCCGAGCACAAATGAACGTGGAATCAGTTTCAAAGTTAAGACAAACTACAGCGACGCATACCTCTGATTTGTACTTTTGCAAGTACAGAGATGGGATAAAAAATTAACTTGTTCTGCTTGCCAATGGCACATATCTAAGATACAAAATAATATTCTTATATGTATATTATATTTATGTTTGGTCTGTCACGGACATCATCTTCAGATTCAGGATTTATGTTTTGTTGCTTTGTGTCCTGAAGCTTTCAAAGCCTAATTTGCAATGGTGGTTATTAAACTTAATTTTGAAGCATTAATGGTCTAACAATTCTCACCCAATGCTTACTTGAACATGAAAAAGAATAGCCATCAAATTTGCACACAATTTGAGAATGTTCTAAAAAAATGCACTGCTTGTTTTGGGCACCGTGGTGCAATAGTGCATGTATGCGTCACCGTTTTGACTCAAAGGGTTTGAATCTCTGCGATGGTCTTTTCTGGAAAACTCAAAACTAATGTCACTGTGTTGGTAAGAGAGGTGAAACGGGTGGTAAGTTGCTTCCTAGAAGGTATAAAAAGCATGCAGCTCTGTTTTCATTTTGCCCTGCCGCTGACCTAAATCGCAAAGCCACATGAGGTTTTACTTTCTCTGGCAGCTTGTCCCCGTGGCAGAACCTGTCTAAACCTGCGTCTGTTTTGCTTCCAGAATAATCTTTCGAGTATTCTGAGAGTGTCTTTACATGTTCCATTCCAAAATCTGTATTGATGTGTTTCTATCCAAATGATGTGCTGCTAAGTAACAACACTTTTCTTTTGTCACACACAATAGCACGGTGTGACTGGTTGAAATCATTTCTGCATCATCGGTTGTGCTTATTTTGTAGAGGGTCACATGCAGTCAGTCGCAGCTGCCATTGGCCGATTGGCCTTACAGCAAGAAATCCCTGGCCCGACATGTCTAGAGTCAGTCAGCCATTCACTTTCACACCTCCAAGAAATTTGGCAGTCACCGCACATGCCTGGCCTTTGGTTTCTCTGAAGCAGCTACCTGTTTAAACCTGGCCAAAATTAAATTTGAGACACAGCTTCGGTTATTCAACTGCAGAATACAAGGCATTTTTTTTTATTACATTCCATTGTTTTTTTTCAAATGCTTTTTAAAAAGTGGTGTTTCTATATAAAGACAATTTGTTGTATTTCAAGATTTTCTCTCCCTTGCCATCAAAATCAGCAAAGGCCAGATTATCGGATGTCTCTAGAAAATTATGGATATTACGATTCTCTTGTGGTTTGGGTATTAAGTGATTTTTTTTTCACACCTCTCTACTTGGGATTGACGATCAAAAAATCGTTAAACCTGTTCAATATTTACTATGGCAAATGCCATGTTGGGCCGAACCTCAGACTTCATGGTTGTGAGATGTTCTTTCCGTTACTACTCTTTCTTCTTTGTATTTTTGTCCGCCTGGGTGCTCTGTGGCTCAAAATTTGATGTGAGCATAAGTAGAAATGTAAACATACGTTTTTGTGACGATAATGGCAGTTTTCGGACTTTAAGCGGCGCTGAGTTTTTGTACATTTTGCATCTGGACCGTGCCTGGTCTCGTTTGTCACTGTTTAATAAACGAAACTGCGGGAGCCACAAACCCTTTGGACATCTAAAATTAAAATATATTTTTTTGTTCTTTTTAATTCCGCTAGACAGTCTGTTTGAAGCGGTATGCATTCCATGTGTCTGACTTTTTTACGTTGTAAGAAAGTACAAATTAGGTTAGTTGGTAATGTATTGCTGTCGCACATTTGTAGTTTCAATTCAGACAGCATTTATCCTGTGTTCCAACCGATCCAAAATGCAGCTCAGAGAGAGGTAAAATAATCGTCCCCAACTTGTTTCTTCACATCGCATATGATCGACGCACCTGCCTGAACTGCGAGGCCGAGGATTTTAGAATGTCATGATGCACATTTTAAATCAAAATCCATTTGGAATTTAAAAAATTGAGCTTGTCACAACCTGCCCCAGAGAGGAACTGATTGTTCGAGACATATCGTATCAATATTAGAGGCGGGAAAAACAGCAGTGACCAATGACCTTATGATGTGTTTTTTTTGCCGTCTGCAGAAGATGTATTGTGCGTTAAAGCAGACGTTTGGGGAGAGATGCCACCACATCCTCAATAATTCTTTTTGTCAATGTCTTTTTCAATCCACCTCTCTGCAGGAAACTGCTGCCATGTTGGTGTTTCCTGTTGCTGAGCTGTCAGCCGTCGGTGTCAGCCCACGACTTTTTCACCTCAATAGGTAAAAAGTGTCATTTTAATCCCAAAAGATGCCATGCATGTCAATGTTTGTTAATGTCGTCCATGCGTTCCTCAGGCCAAATGACAGATCTGTTGTTCACCGAGAAAGACCTCGTCACATCCCTCAAGGATTACATCCGAGCTGAGGAGGACAAGTTGGAGCGGGTCAAAAAGTCAGTGCGTCATCGACATCGTCATTCGAAGTGGAAAGCTAACTTGCATTCTTTGGCAGGTGGGCTGATAAAATGGAATCTTTGACGGCTGCGGCCACGCAAGACCCAGAGGGCTTCCTGGGGCACCCCGTCAATGCCTTTAAGCTTATGAAGAGGCTCAACACCGAGTGGGGGGATCTGGAGAGTCTCGTCCTCAGCGACACCACAGATGGTTAGGAAATATTAACGCTCATCGCACTACTTAGCCTTTAGTAGCTTTCATGTGCTACATCATTTCCTGTCTGTCCAATCAGGATTTATTTCCAACCTGACCATCCAGAGGCGCTACTTTCCCACGGAAGAAGACCAGACCGGCGCGGCCAAAGCTCTCCTCCGATTGCAAGACACATACAAACTGGACGCCAACACCATCTCCACAGGGAACCTGCCGGGTATGCACACGCATTTATGAAGTCAGACTTTCCGGGGGGGAAACTACATCCATAAAGGAGACATTTGATGCTCCCCCCCCCCTACATAATTTTAAAAAAATTAGTGCCCGACAAATTTATTGGCCAGTATTTGCAAACATTGGCTGATGATTTTTTTTTCAACGTTAGACAAAGATAATACATTCAAATATCCCACAATAAATATCAGCGCCCCGCCCCCACAAAAAAAAAAAATCTGCCAATATTAGCATTCCCTCTGTTGTATAGGTAAAAAAAAAAAAGCTTAGTTCCGTTATTTTATTCATTATGTATTTTCTTTTCATTAATCAGTGATCTGAATTTTATTCTGCCAAATATGGGAAACAGCAACGGCCTCAAAAAATACATATCCCTAATTAACACCCACCTAAATAGGTTTATAATTACTTATACAGTCCACGGAATGGCAACAAAGCACTACTTTAATCTAAATGAAGCCGCTCAACTCACTTCAGCATAGTTCCTTGGTACCAAGATGTCAGCAGATGATGACAAAGCAATATTTTGTTTTGCTTTGTCCTGAGCACAAAACAAAGAAGAGTTTACTGAAATAGAACCACACCACATATCCTTTGTCTTTACTTTATGCACTATGTTGTATGAATGTCAACATCCCTGTGTGCACATCAGGAGCAAAGCACAAGACTGTCATGACGGCAGAGGACTGTCACGAGCTGGGGAAGATCGCCTACACGGATGTTGACTACTACCACACGGAGCTGTGGATGGCGCAGGCTCTGAAGCAGCTCGACGACGGTGAAGAGTCCACTGTGGATAAGGTCACCGTGCTGGACTACCTCAGTTATGCCATCTACCAGCAAGGGGAGTTGGAGCGCGCCCTGGGGTACACCAAGAGGCTCCTTGAACTGGGTTAGTCCCTGCACCAAATTTTCAGATGAACAAAACTGATGTGGCTGGTGGACTAGATTTTTGTTTTGTCAAGAGGCGGTTTTATTCCTCGCCCAAAACTCACATTTTACTTGCTAAGTAATTTTTAGCAAGTAAACCAGATATTTTAGAAAAATGCTATTCAGTTAACGTGAGAGGGTGGTTATAATTACACCTCTGTTTAAGATGTCTTCATTTGATAGCAGTTGCAGTTGGCTTCCCTTTTTTTTCTCCCCACAACATTTAGATCCAGAACATCAGCGGGCCAAAGGCAATGTGAAGTACTTTGAGTTCCAGCTGGAGAAGCAGAAAAAGGCGAAAAAAGAGGACACGGCGATTGAGAAGGAGCCTGAGAAGAAAGAGAAGCCAGTCAAGAAGGAGAAAAAGCAGAAGGACAAGAAATCCTTCACCCTGATGCCTGAGAGGAAGAAGTATGAAATGTTGTGTCGCGGGGAAGGCATCAAAATGGTGAGAAGGACTTACAAAAATTTGTAAATTTTGGAAGGACATCTTTGTTCTGAACTCCTGTTTTCCTTTACTCAAAAGACTCCACGTAGGGCGAGCCGACTGTTCTGCCGTTACTATGACAACAATCGCAACCCTCTCTATCTGCTGGGACCGGTCAAGCAGCAAGACGAGTGGGACAGTCCGTACATCGTCCGCTTCCTCAACATCATCTCTGACAAAGAAATTGAGAAGGTCAAGGAGCTGGCCAAGCCGAGGGTAAGTCCTCTCAAAACTGTTTTTATGCCAAATACTGTTTGGGAGTACCTCCATGTCACTCTTGAATCTGAGGATTCTGGTTTGTGCACTAATTAAATTACACCGTTTTTCGCTTGACGACTGGGTTGTGTGGGTGGCGGCAATTGGACAAGCGTCTGGTCAATTGCCTGGCAAAAATCATTTTGCTGCCTACTGAAATGTTTATCGTTGACGAAGGGGCTGTTGGCTCTGGATGCCTCCCTCCATTAGGTGCCCCAACTTTGCACGCCACTGCAATTATCTATTGCAAAAAAAAACAAAAAACAAAAAAAAAAAAAAAACTAATATTACTGCATTTTACTAAGTGACTTAGTTGTGAAACTCTCCCTTGTTTGTATTTTACTACCACCTAGTGGCTAAAGTGTGTCTCCAGCAGGACCGCAATGTGGAGCTGGAATGAAATACAGAAAACCCCCTCCTGTTTTTGTACCAAATCTTTTTGTACCAAATCTTTTTGTACAGTTAACCACTCTATTGGCCTAACTCTTAATTATATTGGGTGTAATTCCACTCTGGAACACTAGATGGCGTAACATTTACTTTGTTTGAGATTATATAATTTCAGTTACCACTTTAATTCTGCTTTTTACGCCTACAAAAAGCGATGGCTGTTGAGCGTGATTATTGCTGTACTGTATAATTGTAAGATTGGGGATTTTCTTTATGGTCAACGAAGAGGGGTAGGTACTCTGTTACACTTTTTGGAAAATATTTTTGTGTTATCATTGCTCTGGCTCTCTCAGTGTGTTATTTCTGTTTGTATCATTTTTAAAAGTCTGTCAAAGACCTTCAAATAATGTGCCGTAAATGCCGTAAAGACAACAAATCGGGGCACCACTGTTGTTGTTCACCAGCAATTAGAAACACAATATGGCTCCTTTAAAAACAAGACCAAAGCAAACTAGTCGTGTTCTTGTGCTCGTGGCCTCAGTAGGACGTGACAGTGAGCGTAGAGCACAGTTAGACGCACACACACACACACATGGGCATGTGTGTGGTAAACCCTCTGCCTGGCTTCACAGCTGCGCAGGGCTACCATCTCCAACCCCACCACGGGAGTGCTGGAGACTGCGTCGTACAGGATCAGTAAAAGGTAAGTTTTTATTTTTATCCAGGGTTCGCCAAAACAGAGGGCAGAGCGCAAACGGAGGAAGTGGCGTTCTTCCTCTCCCCCTAATCCTCCTTTTTTTTTTTGTTTCTGCTATAGTTGATATTAACATAGTCGCTTTTTCATTAGCCCGGAGCTGCTTCAGAGGCCAAATGAATGTTGAGTGGAAAGTGCAAGTCATGCCTCATGAAACATACTCTCGGGGCTATTTTTAAGCAGTAACATTGACCACTAGTGACTGTTTCTGCTTTTTTCTTTCTCTCCCTCCTTTCTCCTTCCTTCTCCTCCTTTCTGACTGTCCGCTGGTGTATTGCTTCTCTTTCTGTCCACCCTCTACATCCACCTCGCGGCGGAAACTCCCGTAGTTAAGGCGAGCCACGGTGCATGACCCCCAAACTGGGAAGCTTACTACAGCCCTATACAGAGTCTCCAAGAGGTAAGGGGTAACGGGTCAAGCAAACGCTTCATGTGGACTCTGCTCACAGCCTGGTTAAAAAAAATAAAATAAAAAAAATCCAAAATGTCACTCTCGCTTTTTCTGAGACTATCGCATTGTCAGATCTGCTCTCTTGGGTATTTGTGGCTCTGCAGAGTTGCAATAGGTGTGGCCAATGACATTTCTTTGCGGAAATACTCAAGGTCGAGCACAGAACGAATATTTCCTCTGTGGAATGAATCTCTGCTCTGCTGCATTCTTTCGTGTGCTCGTTACAGCTGCTGCAGTTCTGCTATGCTTCCTCAGCCTCCATATCAGCAAAGTAAAGACAGAAAATCTAAAAGACTGGAGATCGGTCGCTGGATAGATAGCCAAAGCCGAGACGATTAGACTTGCTATAAATGTGCTACATTTATAGTTGTGTTCATTTTAGAAAAATAACGTGGGGGGATTTGGTGGTCAGCCTCGGCCAATTAAACGCTATGTTACTTTTCATATTCATCATTTGCGTTATTGTTCTCAAAGCAGCCCTAAGTGCACATTATGGAAGTGCAAAGTTTTGGAAGTTCCTTGTCTCTGTTTGTTCACATCTACTTCCACGTTCAAGGAATGCGCAGCGGAATGTGAATTTGTGCAAGATGCATGCGAGAACGTCGAACTCATGTTTACTTCCAACGTATGACGCAAAGACTCATGGTGGAAATATAAATGACTTATTACCTTCTTGCATGCACAAAAATGCCTTAGATGTGGAAATTATTATAATGATATGTCCCATTTGGTCTCAGCCCTTAACAAGACTCAAAAACTCCATTTGAGTATTGAATAAAATCACCCCTCCTGCCTCACCAACCCCGAACCCTGAGCTGATTGGAGATTCTGAATTTTGGGCCGTTTTATTTATTTATTTATTTTGCTTCCGCCTCTGTGCAGCCATTTATTTTTTCTTTTTGCAGGGATTATGCTTTACATTTCCTTCAGCATGACACCTCTTGCCGCCAGCTCCTTCTTAATGATTTTGTTTATCGCTTCCGTGCTGGGAATTCTTCTTTCTCACCCGGCCCTGCTCTCTTCCAGCGCTTGGCTCACAGGCTACGAAGATCCCATCATCGAAAGGATTAACCAGAGGATCGAGGATCTCACCGGTTTAGAAATGGATACTGCAGAAGAGTTGCAGGTAAACCCCAAATGATATGCCCAGGACTTGACCTCTGTGTGCAAATATGGCCGCGTGTTACATTAAAACGTACTCTTGAACCCGAACGAGATCAAGACTTCTTGCTCAATGGATTTGACAGGTTGCAAATTATGGCGTTGGCGGGCAGTACGAGCCTCACTTTGACTTCGGAAGGGTATGTCCACACATGCATTCACCTAGAAGTCAATTCAACTTTAAACTTGACTTTCATTGTGTCGCCGCAGAAAGACGAGCCCGACGCCTTCAAAGAGCTGGGAACGGGCAACCGCATAGCAACGTGGCTCTTCTACGTGAGTACTTGATTCTAATACCCGCCGGATGCATCGTTTATTTTTATGAACAAGCAAGGAGTGATGGGAGAACAAAATAAGGAGCATTGAAGTTGATTCTCCCATTCCTGTTGTAGATGAGTGACGTGCCAGCAGGGGGCGCCACAGTATTCCCAGATGTCGGAGCATCAGTTACACCCCAAAAGGTTACAATTACCATATGACTGACTGAATATTGAATGCTTGCACATACGCTAGCATGTTATTGTTTTACCCTTTCATGAAATCAGATCAATAAATTGAAATGTCAGAGGCCAGCAAGCCCCTGACTGCTCTTAGCTACATTTACAATCTCAATTCCATTATGTGACGCATGATATTGTTTTCATTTATGTCCAACAGTTCATGCAATCAATGGGGGAAATAATAGACTGGCTAAAACAATTATGAGAACAAGTTAAAAATGCCGAGATTTAAAAGTCTCTTCCCTGCGTAGTGTTTCTCTTGGCTGCATTGCTTTCCAGAACTGTACATAGTTGCTAGATTTGTCTATCCAATCAGATTTCAGTCACAGTGTCGCCATGTGAATCAAAAATTCCCAGTGCCTTTAAATTTTGAATCACTTGCCTATGTAACTCAGTTTGTATTAATAATGGGGATTGTTTCTTCAACAAATCAGAAAAACAAATTTGCCCTCCAAAGAGACAGCTAGCCAGCCCACAATTGTCATATTTTTTTCTGTACTCTGATTGGTTGGTCAGAGAGAGCCAAGTTCGATTTGGGGACTCCATTTTCAGTTATGTGTGTCGTTTGTGGCTGATGTGTGTTTTTTTTTTGGGCTTCAGGGTTCTGCTGTGTTCTGGTACAATCTCTTTCCCAGTGGGGAGGGCGACTACAGCACGCGACATGCCGCTTGTCCTGTTTTGGTGGGCAACAAGTGGGGTGAGTTCCTCAAAGTGAATGCCTCGATGCTCTGTGAATGAGTAAATAATGAAAGCAATTTTGTTTGTCCCCTCCGCTCTTTAGTATCAAACAAATGGATTCATGAACGAGGCCAAGAGTGGCGGCGACCATGTGGTCTAAATGAGACTGACTGATGGAAGCAAAAACAACCCCCCCAGAAGCCCCGCCCCACCCAGAGCACCCTGCCGCCGATCACAGATGTCATATCATGGATGCTTGGGGTACAAATGGCTCGCTTCCCCAGAGCTCAAACACTCCCTATATTTCCTCCCAGCCTTTGCGGTACAAGCCCTGAGATTGTTTGGAATCAGGAAAGCGTCGTTGTCGCTGCGATAGATAGTTTCTGGATTGCCACATGTGCCTTTTTCACTCCCTTGTGTTTATCATTGCACTCCCGTTGACCTCCGGTTCTGTGGCTATGCTCTTCTTCAGTAGGAGGAAACACGACCACTCACCCCAACACCACCACCACTCCTGCCGGTTGGCATTCTTAAGAAGCTTTGACTCATACACTCC
Organism: Idiotropiscis lumnitzeri; assembly: GCF_059441095.1. Classification (NCBI taxonomy): domain Eukaryota; kingdom Metazoa; phylum Chordata; class Actinopteri; order Syngnathiformes; family Syngnathidae; genus Idiotropiscis; species Idiotropiscis lumnitzeri. The sequence continues at coordinate 10,358,589 of NC_142399.1, forward strand.
TTCACATACCTTCTCGCAGGTTTACACAATTTCATTGCACGACAATTCGCAAAGCCATTGACATTGGCTCACAGTGCATTAGCACGGTTGGCTCACAGCTCGAAGGTTTTTGGTTTGAATCTCTGCTGTGTGGAGTTGGCATGTTCTCCGCTGCTTTTATTGGTTTGATCCAGGTACTTCTTCCCACATCCCAATAAAGCAAAAAAAAAATTACAAATTAATGCATTGAAGATTTTAAATTGCCCAACGGTCTGAATGAGAATGGTTGATTGTGTCTGAATAGTTTCAGGACTGGTGTTACATAATATATATCTGAAACCCAATCTACAAGTTTCCCCCTACAACTGACCAAACAAGCAGCCAGCATGTCTACAGAGAGATGCCACGTCATTTGTCTCACAGTGCCCCGAGCATCTGACACTTCCTTGTCTTGTCAATAAGATCATCCCTGTACAGGAGGAACCTCCCTATTCACCTGACCTGGCTCTGTGTAATCCCCCCCTACCCCAAGCACAAAGAGATGTGCACAACCTTAAAAGGTTCCAGAAGTTCTTGAAGGTTTGGCTGAGTAAAGTGTAATTGTAGTTTGGATTTGAAATACTTGTGGTGCTTTAAGATAGAAGTACCTTGACTTGTGAGATTTTAAAAGATGTAAGATGTGACCTTTTTTTTAGATACGAAGTGGACTTTAGACCACCACTGCTAAATTTGCATTGGTTCACTTGCAGTGGAAGGACAATATCAGGTTGTGGCAGTCATGCGCCCATAAGCTGGTTTGCCAACTGACCCTCAGAATAACAACAAGGAAGAACATTATATTAGGTAGTTTTGTGTTGCATTGACAGTTCCCAAGTTATGTAAGAGCAATAGCAATAGCTGTGTGTTTTAACACTGTACAATAAAACATGTTTTTTTTTGTGGGGGAGGGGGCTGGAACAAGGAAAGAGGATTTGAGATACAAGCATAGTCACGGAACAAATTAAACTCAAGGCATCATTGCAACGTGAAACCCGCTTACTTGCAGTTGGGTACGTGAGGTTCTTTTTCCAACCCCGATATATTTTCTCTTTGTTTGAGGGGGCAACCAACCAACACCCTCTGTTGAGGAAAACTGTTGTTGTTTTATGAAGTGTTTTCTTTCACGTTTTTTCATTGCATTTATAACGGAGAAAAATAATTTGGCTTTTTTCGTTATTCACGGGCCGCCCATTGACGGTCTTATTTTGATGTACCAGTCCTGGAACATTTCTCACACACCTGCGTCGATGGAAAATTGATGAATGGATGAATGGACTGTCCCTTAAATTAACATATCCACTAGTGCACACATCCAACGAAAAACCGAGAGTTATAATTTAATTTAAACACGCTCCCAATATTTTGGTGCTTTTTTTTTTTATGGGTTTTGCGAGGGAGAATCATTTTATTTATATGATCCAAACTATTTCTTCTGTGTTATTGTTATGACAGCCCTTATTTGTTATATTTTGTAAGACATTAAAAGCTGTTTTTATGAAGTTTTGTTCGAGTGTCCTATTCTATATGTGCGCGTGCACACGGACGCGCGCGGAACCTCGACGGAAAGATATGAGTGGGTCACGTGACCACGCCGCCCCCCCCACCCTCTCTTAACGGTAACTCTCTGCTCCCGTCAAGCTCGAGGCAACCGGGGCCAGACGTCTGTCAGGTCGGGGGGACAAGGGCAAAACGTGCGTGTGTAGGACCCAGAGCGAGAGAAGAGTCACAAGGCGTACAAGATTTCCATTCTTGACAACAACTTAATTTGTATTTTTTTTTAAACTCGAAGTCGAGTTTTGAAAGGCCCTAAAGATGATGACCATGACCCACATGGAGACCACGGTGCGTTACGACAACGGCTACGAGGATGAGTACATGCTCCAGGAGGACGAGTGGGACCGGGACATGTTGCTCGACCCGGCCTGGGAGCAACAGCAGAGGAAAGTAAGTCCAAAAAAGTTGCCATGTAGTGGACGTATATATAAAAATTTTTCAAAAAAAACCCTCAACCAAGACACTTGAATAAACGACGTTTGATGGGTTTTGAGATTTTCTTTTTTCTTTTCTTTTGTTTACACCCGGGTTCAGCTCCATGTACTAGTTTGGGGGTGTCAAACTCGTTTTTCTCGCAGGCTACATCACAGTTTTGGTTTGCTTGGTGGGTCATTATGCCAGTGAACCCATCTAAATAATTATATTATTATTATTTTATATACACAACTAAGTGATGGATAACTAGTTTTTAAAATCAGAATCCAGGAAAATGTTTAACTACCTTTCAATTCATTTTAAAAGTGTGATTGGAAACAAATCAAAATTCTTGCAATATTATGAAACTGAAAACAATTTGCAATTTTGGTATTTTAGCAAGAAACATGAAGTCGTGCATGATTTGACTTCTCGGGACACATAAAATGGTGTGGCGGGCCGGATCTGGCCCCCGGGCCTTGAAGTTAACACCTGTGTACTGGGTTATCCCCACAAGTAAGACAATTCAGACTGTCTTGCTAGTAACGTTTCCCCACTGCTTGTCTGACATTTCTGCACACTATAGTAGGACAGCTACGAGTGCAGCAAAACTGCAATTATTGAATTTTTAATTTTTTATTTATTTAAGCAACTATAGACAGCTGTAATGTCATGAGTCGTACTAATAGCGCAGTTGTCAACTAGTGCAGTTTTGCCTCACGAGTAGCATGCTGTTATGCTACCCGTGAGACAAAGCAAGGTAGTGTAGAGCACATTTCAAACACAAGGCAACTCAATGTGCTTCACACGTCAAGAAACTGACAAACAAAACGGCTCAAGACATTTGAAAGCAAAGCAGAGAAAACAAAAGTAGCTTGCTATGATTACTAAAAGACTAAAGAATGATAGCATATAAACACTGAGATTCAGACATTTCTAAGTAAAGAAATAAAAAGTAGCTTTCTCAAAAAACTGCAAGACCGTTTAGTGACATTGATTAGAAAATGCTTCAAAGAATTGGTTGTATGATCAAAGGGATTTGGGAAAAAAAAAACAAAATTTTCAATCTGAATTTAAAAGTATTTACACTCGGGCTGACTTCATCTGTCGTCAGTTTATTCATTTGCTTGCAGCGTCACACCTAAATGCAACTTCACCATCTTTGCTTTAACCTCTGTGGTCTAATGCGCACAGAGATTTTGAGACACGAGTATTTAACAGTTCAGCGCACATGTCGAACGACTGTGTCTCTAGAAATATTTTTCCACAACGCTATGACAATTCTACGCAGTTTTGCCTCACTAGTTGTTGGTTGTAGTTGCTCAACTAATGAGGACAGATTATTAGAATAGCAAAAGGTGGATGCACAGGTTAACTGCAACTGCATTCGAATGTTCTGCTTGTCACTGTACATCGCCAGCATAGATGGAGGAAGTTATCTCCAAATTGAACCCAAATGAATTGAAATGTGCTAAATTTCCAGTCATGGACTCCAGCAGCGGCGGGTGGAAGCTAGGCTCACAATAACCCTTCTTTCCAGCGGCTCTGCTCCCTCTCCGGCGATATGCTCGGAATGCGAGCTGTCAACAGATGCTCCCAACACATGATGATGCTCTCGGGATTTAGAATGGACGCTGCGTCTAATTTTAACCACCGCCACGGGCGGGCATTGTAGTAGGGCTAAGCCCGTTGTCCTTGCTGCGGAATTCTTTTGTTTATAGCGACAGCGCACAGAAAATATCGCGCCAGCCTGACTGAATTTAGCCTTGGGCCCCCCATGCTGGCAGTTGATTTTAGGGCTTTATGACTTGGCTTCTTTGCACAGCTGGAGCCACCAGTGCTTGAACCTCCACGAGCCTCTCCACATCTCGGTTGGGATGAGGAAACGGTGTATTTGTGGCAACACAAGTACCGGGGGGCATAGAGGTGCACTATTATGGTCAAGATGCTAATCACTTATCATGATTATTCATCCGAGTGTTTCATCATGTTTGGGAGAACAACAGCATTTTTGCTGTACTTTTTAAGAAGCCGTATGTAAACAGTTTTCAGATTTGCTCAAGAATTCACAATTTATCAAGGGCGAACTGAATACTGAATATGCTATTAGTTTGTTCAACATCACTTAAAATCATATCCGAAAGAAATCCAGAAAATGAATGCTTATCCCTATTGCGACACGAGCTCGTCACCATGATGCTTCTCATCTCCAATTTTTTTCTCCAAGTTTCTTCTCTCGCCGTGACTCAGCATGTGATGAGACATTATAATGAAGCTGAGGCCGTGTTCGCCCCCTGGTGGTTGGCTGACTACTCGTTAAGAAAGTGCTTGATTTGTTATGCAGCAGAGCCTGCAGTGTATATGGAAATATCACTCAAAACTCATTATTTCCCAAGGGAAAATTGTTTAGAGATTTGAACAAATCGAATGTCACTCCAAGGCTGTTTGTGAAAACAAATCAGAAGCTGAATACATTTCGTAATTTCATAAACAGCACAGCAAATGCGTGTCTAAAAATTTCGACCCGTCCGAATAATCGGCTGGACGATAAATTGGGCAGTATTAGGCCTTTTCAAGAAAAAAAAACAACAGCCGGAGTTGTGGTGATTAAATTCCCATATAATATTAATCTCTTATGAAACATATATATTGTTCAGAAGGTATGGGAAGGAAGTAAAAACATTTAATTTAGAAATGAATTAGAAATAGAAATTTACTCTTGATTTATTTTCATGCTCAGAGTGCATTATTAGCGTGTTGTTATTATAATGAATACGTCTCAATTTGTGTGTTATAATGACCGTGCGCATGGCTGCCAAAAACAATGTTGTCTGTCAATTACGTCCTTCTCCATTCTCTCGTGCGCCCTTTAAGACGCAATCTGCAACCGTATATTACCGATGTTGATAAGGTTTATATTCATGCTTCTGTCAAAGATGACATGTGACTTGTGACAATGATGTCTCAGCTTTTTCATCACTTCATGGACAAGAAAATCACGGAGAAGAAGAAATATGATTAGACGTTAAAGGGCATCATGCATAAAACATGTTTTGCCTCACTCATTATATTGCTGATGTGCTGGATACATTCACGGGCTGGATTTAAAGTTAAATTCATCAGTTCATGCTTTTTTTTCTGGTTGTTGTTGGACTTGTACATTTTTATCTGTTGAAAACTTAAAGAAATACTACAAAGTATTGTAAAACAAGTGAAGTGTTCTGCCTGAAATTATTCAGTGTTAAGGGACCCAAAAAAAAACAAAAAACAATAAGCCGATTAATCTCTGCCAAATATCAAAATCGTCATCGGCCTACAAAAGTCAATTTTGCTTGGGGCCCACTAAATATGTTGTAAAGTCGACACACTAAACACTTCATTAGTAACACCAATTAGCATTAACAGTAGTGTTGAACTACCCTTAATTCTTCCTAATTGTTTGCCTCTCATCTGATAAATAAGGTCATCAAAGGATTAGAAATAGAGTGTGACACGGAATATACTGTAGTGACCTGCACGCCTTATTTTGTGGCAGGTACTGACAATACAGTACAGATCAGATGTGTATATTTAGCAGTTTTTCCATTACGTACTTTTTCCCTCCTATTTTAAGTGCAGTTGAGTGAGTGTGGTTGAGTATGTGGCTTTAGCATTGTTGTAGCCGCTTAAGTTTCTTTCTGGCCGTGGTGGTCGTGTTGTTCTGTGCACTTTGTCGTGGCTGACATATTCACAGTGAACATTCACAGCTCTGCCCAGGGTCACTTCGAGCAGCCTTTCCCTTATGCTACAATAATGTGAGAGTTCACATGGGAACAGCCGAGGCTGAAATTTGGACAGTAGTGTGTATAGAAAGACATTTGTTTGAGTTTTGGATTTGACGAAAAAAACGTATTTGAGTAATTCTGCTCGACAAAATAGTGTTGTTTATAAAAAAAAAAAACTCTATTCTGATAGACATTTTAGTTTTCAGTGGTCTCCAACCACCAGGTGACGGCCTGGTACTGGACCGTGGGCCACTTTGGACCGGGCCGCCCAGATGAAAGAAAAAAAACTTGCTGTACTTCTGGTGAATTGGCTAGCAAAATATGTATGACCACATACGAAGCTCGCTTTGCCCAATGTGAGGCGAGAACCCACCCCTGTTGGCGGTCCGCAAAAGTTTGGCGGAAAAAAGGTGCGAAGTGTTCAATGTATTGAATTTGTAGTTGTTTTTCAACCACTTTTGATTCATCTTTTGCGCAAATACAAAATAGAACACATTTTCATGACAATTCAAAGACGGAATCAGCACTTGGTATTGGCGACAATTCAAGTCTAAGTACTTGTACTCAGTCTGAACAAAAAGTTTTTTTCTATTCTATTCTAAATATATTTTATTTGTTTCTATTGTTTTACCATGAAGTTAAAAAAACGTTTTCCATTCGGTTGTATTTTATCAAAATTTCTTGCAGAAATATACCGTGAAGCAGTGTCAAGTCAAACAAACGTAAATAAAAGGCAGAGTGAAGACAGCACAAGACAGCCATTCAAAAGAATATGTTTTTGTAGTCAGACTATTTCATCTATTTTCCATCCTTGGAGGTCCCCAAAGGCATCCATAGACTTACAGACTTTTTCCTTGCTGTCCGTGATTCATAAATATTTTTAGTCCAGGCCATCACCGCATGATGGTGAGTCTGAGTGCTCGGAAAACGTGGGCCGCGGGATTCTTGCCGCTCTATTCCGAATCCGCTTTTGTGCACCCGTGGTGGCTGCGGTTCTTAACGAGGATGGCAACAGTTCAAAGTCACTCACCCTGTGGGGGATCTCTCTGTGAAATCTGATGGCCTTTTTTGCTCTCAATGATAAAATGTATTTGTATTTGACAGCCACAGGCGAGGCATGGATGTGAAAATGATTTCTCAAATTGCGTCATGTATTGTTAAAAAAAAGATTTCATCCATCTGTTTTTTTTTTTTTTGATAATTCGTGTCCTCATTCCAGTTGTGGGTGAGGTAGACTCTCTCCCAGCTACGCCCGTAGAAATCGATCGCACGGCACGTCGACAAACAACCCGCACAGAGTGGACCTCTCCTTTTTCCGAAGTCTGCTCCGATAGGCTCCAGCTCACCCATGATCCTAATATAAGATATACTGGATAGAAAATGGAGAATCAATATTGAATTTAGCACAATTTGTGTATCAAGGTGTCCTTTATATTCAAAATATGGTATCATTTCTAGTGTGATTCATTCAAGCACCAAATGTCCGATTTAATCGTAAAATCCTGATACTGCACGATATTTTTGCCACTCTAGCACTTATTTAAAGGTGTTCTATTATCTCTGTAACTCAAAAAATGAGGGTGACCTCGAAGAATGATTTAGATAAGAGAGACACCTTGCGCCTGTAACCAATCACATTTCAAGTGCTCACACAGTGACGGACAACAGGGAACAATTTCTCCGTCCACCACATGACATTTTCACTCTCGCTGACACGACGACACGTTCTGACGTTATTCCCTCCCGGCGGGTCCCTTATCATGAAGCACCCCAGAGCACTCTATATTTAACACCTTATATCAGCCGGAATGCTGAGCTCTGCGGTCGGCTCCCGGCTCTTCATCCATTGTTGGCGAGTGAGCGACCCGACAGAAATAGGAGGAGAGGAGAAGGACAATAATCCCATCTTAACTGGGTTTACAGTATCTCACAAAGCACATTTGTTCTGATGGTTTGGATGAAAAGAGGTGACCTTTGACACTTCTAAATCAGGATAGGTCAGTGTTTCCCAGACATAATTGGGAACAGGCACACATTTTTATTAGAAAAGCCCACGGCACGCCACCAAACAAAAATGCCAGAAAAAAGTATGAAAGATGAAAAGTCTCAATTTAGGCCACGCAAGTTGATTTGCAGATCACAATTAGTACACCACACATTAAAAAGTGCATAACAGCCGCATCAAGTTAAAATAAGGCAAATAAAATAATTTAATCTCAATAATCATTGATTAATTAAAAGCGAGGAGTGCAGCAAAATACACACAGCCGAACACGACTGTTTTCAGCCTGGACTTATTCACATCTTCTGGAAGGCTGTTCCAGATTTCAGCAGCACAAAACAGAAAAACAGCGTCACCGTGTTTAGCCCTGAGTACTTTAGGCACTTGCTGGAGAGCTTTTCAGAGCCTGAGCCTGTTCATATGGCTCTAACTTGTTAATGATGTACTTTGGTGCGAGACCATCAAAAGAGTTGTACACAAGCAGTGCTGGATTGAATTCCAGTCTCTTGATTTCTTGTTTCCAGTAAGGACACGGGTAACAGGTTCACTTTATAGCAACATACAACAACTGGAAACATGTGCAGATTTACCATTAGATTGACCCCTGGGGAACACCACAGGTCATAGTCAGTTGATCTATTTCAAGTCCAGCATCTAAGTTCTGGAGCTAGACACACTGTAGTCCATTGATTGGTTGATATAAAATGGGATGAAGGGGGGAGGGGCTTTGTTCAAGGGAATGTTGTCAAGGCTCAAAAACCCAAACAAAATCTATGGTCTCAAACTTTTGTGTTTTGTCTGTGACCTCTGCATTGTTGTTTTTGGTCCATACCTGATATAAGTCCTGGTCCTTCTGGAACCTTGCACCGGTCTGATCGTTGATTACATTCTGTCGTCTTGTCTTTGTTCCGGTAGACCTTTACTGCCTGGTGTAACTCTCATCTGAGGAAAGCTGGCACTCAAATTGAAAATATTGAAGAAGACTTGAGAAACGGACTGAAACTCATGTTGCTTCTGGAAGTGATCTCAGGTCAGATTACACATTTTGAACAGTTTTCTGTAATGATCCCTCAATGTGTGGAGTATTTGCTCACGACCTTCCCACAATGGCAGGTGAGAGATTATCGAAGCCGGACAGAGGGAAGATGCGCTTTCACAAGATTGCCAACGTCAACAAAGCACTGGAGTTCATTACGAGCAAAGGCGTAAAACTGGTCTCCATTGGCGCTGAAGGTACCCAAAGCCTTTGCAAAACATATAGTACAGAAAGTTTTACCATCACGTTTGCTAATAGGATTTGCGTTTCAGAAATTGTGGACGGGAATGTGAAGATGACACTTGGAATGATCTGGACAATAATTCTCCGCTTTGCCATTCAGGACATTTCAGTTGAAGGTGAGCGGATAAAACACTTTGGAGAAAAAAAAATCTATTAATTTATTCTAAAGAAGCACCCATGACTTTGTGCAAATGTGAAACAAAAGCTGCTATTGTACCACTAACATTTGTGCAGAAACATCTGCCAAAGAGGGCCTCCTCTTGTGGTGTCAAAGAAAGACTGCCCCCTACAGGAATGTCAATGTTCAGAACTTCCATGTGAGGTAAGTCAACCTTTGACCTCCCAAAGTAATGTTTCCGAATCTTTTCCTTCATCAACACACATTTTAATCACATCACACTTTATAGTTCCCATCGCACAAGCGTCTCCCACAAAATGAAGAATTTAGCTAAAAAATTGTTGCCATCCCTAAAATTGACGGCCTTTAATGGGCTTGAAGGAGCCGGCTTGATTTGCTAAGATGCCTCTGTAAACTGACATGTTGGCTCTCTCTGCTCATTGGCCGGTGAAGCTGGAAGGACGGCCTGGCCTTCTGCGCCCTGATTCACAGACACAGACCCGACCTGCTCGACTACTCTAAGCTCAGCAAGGTGTCGTGCGTGTGTGTCACCCGTAACCCGGGATGCTGTGTGTCAGCCCCCAAACACTAACACTGACTGACATGCGCACGCAGTAAAGTAATAACATTTCACAGTCTGATCGGATACAAAAAAACCCCAAAAAGACTAAACTGTGCACTGAGAATTGAGTTGAAATTAATAATAGTTTTAAACACTGATCGTTTTTTGTAAATTCACCAGCAATAAAATGAATACAAAAATGCACTTAGCGTAATGCTGTTGTGATTGACACTGTCAAAGTGTTCCTGGTTGTCTCATCTGCCAAAGGCAGGACACACAATAAAAACATGTCCTCAGGTGTTCAGTTTGAATAATAATAATAATAATTGATTTGAATCCAGAACCTCAAAAGTGTGAAGCAGACTTTGCCCCACCAGCCGAGTTTAAGTTAAATTAAATAGCAAGCTAAAATAAAATACATTTCATTTAATTGAGTGCATTTTAATCGGACAAGACCATATTTGGTCCCAGTATACAGAGTAAAATTTGAGAGTCAAATATTCAGTGTAAAATTCAGGGTTAAATTTTAATATGAGAATTTGACACTGAAAATTTTACTCTCAAATTTGATTCTGTTCACTGGAACCAAATAGAGCATTTTAAAGTAAAGTGTACTCTACTAAATTTACTGTGTAGGATGTCGTGCCACTCTTAAAAAAAACAAAAAACAGAACACTTTAAACAAGAAGTCCATATGCTGCTGAAATCATCTTAAATCCATACCTCTTTGTTCGTGTCACTCAAAATGTGCATTCTTGTCTTTGGAAAGTGGAAATTCGGATGCATCACTTGTGATGGATCTCATTAGAGGTGCAACTCATGTTGTGCTCACAATGATGCCGCACCTTGAAGTCCGCTAGCTTGATGCTAACACATAACGGCAAACTCTATTGATGGGAGCTCACAATTGTCCACGTTAATTCCAAGCGTGGCCAGAGTGGCTGTTCAGCAGGAGTGACTCATCCGTCGTCAGCCTCGCAAACCAGAAGCGCCGGCTTTTCAACACCGGCTCGAACGCTCACGGAAACATGAGCCTCGACCCCGCGGAGCTCGGCCTCGCCCCTGCTATTACAGTCGCGTCGCGTACGCCGCAAGAGCCTGCGTGGCCTCGTGAGAGTTCAGAAGAACACACTCGCTCAGTGGAGTAGCACAACGAGGCGCATCATGAATTTTTCTGCTAAGTTCCTCTGCTTTTTCTCTCTCCCGCTCACACACACACGTTCAGTCAGCCATGGACTTTTGAGATTACAGACAATGTCATTGTGCAGCTGCTGAGCTTGGCTCCAGGTGAGCGTGCCTGTTGGGCTTGCATTGTTGAAGCATAGAGCCGCGAGGTGTCCTCCCGTCTATCCAAGCATCCATCCTGGCATCATCTGATCCCTCCGTGTCATCCTCTGCTGGATCGAGGAGCAGCTGGCCTTGCCTGTTATGTTGCGAGCTGCCACCTTTGTAGTGTAGAGAACAATGGTGGCAGAACTTGCGCGTGATCCCTTTCCCGCTGTGTACCAACACAGACTGTCCAGTTAGCAGGGACGTTTTCAGCTACCGCTCCCAACACTCTGTACTTGGACACATACTCAGACTTCAGTGAACCCACAGTGAAATCATCTGTAACCTATTTATTTCTAAGCGTAATGTTATCTGATGAGCTGGGGAGTACATCAAAGTGCTTTGGGATGACAGTTTGTGGTATATTTAGTGTGGTATATATTATTATTAAAAAATGTTGAGGGGTTAGGTCCCTGTCCCTTGCAATTAGTGGAGCTTTACAGTATTGCGAGAGTAAAGTTGTATTTAGGTGAATAAAGTTTAAGTAGTAACTTTAATATTACAGGTAGTCACCTCCAGTCTAATGGTTCACTTTCTTGACACTTTTTTATTTATTTATTTATTTTAAATTTTTTAATTTTATTATTATTTTATTTATTTATTATTTTATTTCATTTATTTTATTTATTTATTTTTTTTTTTTTTAATGAAAAGTGGACTATATCTGATTAAAGTTGTCGTTGCCAAAAGTAAGACATTTTAAGAACATAAATTGAAGGCGTTTAGGATGATGACTGTCGAAAGTCAGGCTTCACTTTTCAAACAATGAAATTGTACACTATTATCAATAATAGCAAACTCTTTATTTAATAAGCAAGAGATAACATTATCAAATTTTTGTATTGCTGGTCAGCTATTTTTTTTCCCGGACTTGGTAGATTCAATTTCTTCTACAAAAGCACCCCAAATCTACATGCTCGGTTCTCACGGGATCACTGGTGAATGTGTTTGTTGGATTTACTCAAAAACTGCGCAGATTGCTTGGCTCTTGTCAACATTTAACACCCCACTGTGACACACAAGATAAATTGCTTGATGTGAAACGCAATTAATGACAAAAGCACTCATTAAGTGGATTCCGCGATTGTTGCGCCAAAACGTTATTGATTTCCCCGTTGAGACACTAGTGGCCTTATTGATCAACCGCTGCGCTTCAATCTAATAAAAGCTAGTCACATGGGCTTTTTTAGCTTCAGATCTTCTGATAGATGAGCGTTGCATGCAAGTGATGAGGACGTATAACGTGTCCACCGTTGCATGAAGGTCAGCCCCGGTGGCATTTCAAGTCTGACATTGTTGTTTAGTCACGTAGAATTGTATTCCTTTATTTAGGATGATCCTCTGGGGAACCTGAACCTGGCTTTTGACATAGCGGAGAAACACCTGGACATTCCCAAAATGCTTGACGCTGAAGGTAATCATTTAGGAAATCAAAAAAGAGCTTTTTTTTCCCCAACTGTTCAAATGTCAGTCAGATAAAAACTGTCTCAAGGAGCCAAAAATGGACTAATAAGTAAATGAGCAAATCCGCCGTAAAACGAAGGCCCGTTCATCACTGCTTGCAGCTGCATTTTCAATTTTAGTTGCAATGATTGCAATATTTTTTGGCGTCATCCGTCCACTAGGATAATGTCTCTCGTTTCCCTTCTTGACCTCACCTCCCCCCCACAGATATCATCAACACCCCCAAGCCTGACGAAAGAGCCATCATGACGTATGTGTCCTGCTTCTATCATGCGTTTGCTGGCGCGGAGCAGGTTCGCAAAATCATCTTATCATAAAACACGATTTGCATACCACACTTTGAGTCTCGTTTAATGAAATGCTCATACTGTGCAGAATGTTGCACTGCTATAATGGCCTATTTTATCGATTACTTGTTCTGGTGGTACATAGACAGCCAAGATTTTTTTTTTATGTGTCAAAAGTTTGACAAAGTTTGTGCTAAGATTTATCACTGACAGTGAATCTAAAAGTGATATTTTGAGAACAATGTTGAAATCACTGATAGAATGTCCCACAGTCACTGTCTGTAACAAAATATTCCCCCCCCCCCCTCAGGCTGAGACGGCTGCCAACAGAATCTGTAAAGTGTTAGGTGTTAACCAAGAGAATGAGAAGCTGATGGAAGAGTATGAGAGACTGGCCAGCCAGGTAAGAATGATGAAAAATGTTGTGCAAGTAGACATTCATGTTTAGATTCTCATGTTGTGACAAAAGAGTAATTAGCGCAAAGGGTGGCTGATAAATAATTAATTTCACCTGATGAATGAAGTGGGACTTTTAAAGATTTCAGGAGGGATTCTCTGTTTTCCTCCTCAGATTTTCCCTATCGATAAATTATTCACGAATGGAAGTCTTATGACACATATTGTGGGACACTGATTAAACTGCGTATTAAAAAAAAGCTGTTTGTAGGCAGAACAAAACTCAATAGATATAGTCTAAATATCCAAAAGTAATTGTACTGCAGCGGGAATTCTAATCTACTTGACAGATATGTCGAGAGATATAATCATGAATAAGAATGCGGTGCACAATTTATAATCATCTTGGTTTGAGCTGTCAGGTTTTCCTCCACAAAATTTGCATTCAAAACAACTTTAGACTCCCATTGCCGTCATACGAAAACCAATCCGGAGATAATTGTTTTTTAAATCAGACAGGAGCAACAATTGCTGGTTTTCCACTATTTAAAAGAATCCCGCAAAGCGATATCGTGGTATTCCCTCTCACATCATGCCCTAATTATATCCTAATTCTCTTTGCATTGCCCCATCAAGCTGCTGGAGTGGATCCGCCGCACCACTCCATGGCTGGAGAACCGGACCTCAGAGAAGACGATGGCAGAGATGCAGAGGAAGCTGGAGGACTTCCGGGACTACAGACGCCAGCACAAGCCTCCCAAGGTGCAGGAGAAGTGCCAGCTAGAAATCAACTTCAACACCTTGCAGACCAAGTTGCGCATCAGCAACCGGCCCGCCTTCATGCCCTCCGAGGGCAAAATGGTGTCTGTAAGTAACTCTAAATCCTTCATTTGGTGAACTTGGCATGAAAATTGCCAGGACAGGAGAGAGACACGTTGATTGTGCCTACAGGACATTGCCACAGCATGGCAGGGCTTGGAGCATGCGGAGAAGGGCTACGAGGAGTGGCTGCTCACGGAGATTCGCAGGTTGGAGAGACTGGACCACCTGGCCGAAAAGTTTCGCCAAAAAGCCACCAATCATGAAAATTGGGCCAGTGGTGAGCAGTTGTACACAAAGCAGATATGAAAAAGTTCACACGCAAGAAAAACCGTTTGTGACCATTAAAACCGTTTGCGTCCTTGAACGAACTGTGACGAAAAAACAACATACGCGACATGCACTCACGCTCGCAAAGCTACGCCAATCATGATGTGAGATAGGTGGAAAAAATTTGTGAAATGATTTATCATTTAAACCTAAACAGGTGTGTGTAGACTTTTGGCATCCGCTTAGCATCTGCCCTTTATGTCTTTACACGTTCTTTCTTTTTGAATACTCCGTCATTTGTTTTTACCTTGTGCAGAGCTCGAGTCAGTCCGTTGTCGCCACAGTGTTCATTAGAACCATGAGAAAAATCTGTGTCAACTTCTAATCTTTCTCCCCGAATGTGTGCTGTCAGGCAAAGAAATGTTGCTCTCCCTGAAGGATTACGAAACAGCCACACTGACACAAATAAAGGCAATGCTTCGAAAACACGAGGCCTTTGAGAGCGACTTGGCAGCCCACCAAGACAGAGTGGAGCAGATTGCCGCCATTGCGCAGGAGCTAAAGTACGCAGCCACACTCGCACATTTTTACTCATTCAAGTCTACACGTACATGGATTTTTTTTAACATAAATCGGTTTATCTCTGGGCTTAAAAAATAAATAATAAACACCAATCAAATGACGTTGAGGCTTAAGTGTATTTTTGCCAATCAGAGGTTTTAAAAAGCAAAATTTGATGTCTTGGGAGTCCACAAAAACACAGGAGGCAGAAGTCTTCACTCTGGCTCTTGTGTGTGTGTGTGTGGGGGGGGGGGGGGCAATCTCTTTTTATTCTTTTTAATATTGTAAAATATACAGTATGAATATTTGAGTGGACATGGCCCAAATAGTTTGGTTTTGGTTCATTATTTTTACATTATTTTAAGAAAATGCTGCATTCCACTTCCATCATCAAGGTCCATGTTTTCTTTTGCAGTGAGCTGGACTACCATGATGTGGCAGCTGTTAACCACCGCTGCCAGAGCATCTGCGACTTGTGGGACCGGCTGGGAACCCTGACCCAGAAAAGGAGGGAAGCACTGGAGGTGAGCGGTATTAAAGTAACATGTGCAAGAAGAACTCAGATTGCGCCTGCCTTCACGTCATAAGGATGTGCTGGCATGTGTGACAAGGCTCCACCAGAGGGCGCTAATGATCCACATGAGTAGATGGCGGGATGGGTTTCGACAAAAATATCCCGAGGCGTTTCATATGGTATTGGATGGAGACATGGCTGTCATCATGTGGCCTATGACTGGCTCCAGTCCCACTGGCCACTTCCTCTGATCCATGCTGACCATTCCTGACCTGCCACTGCATGAGGTCCCAGGAAAAGGTCTGAGGATTAAGTGTGAATGACAGCAACAGAGGCCCGTTGTCTGTCTACATCCCTCTCAACACAATCCCCCTCCGATCGAGCCAAAGTTGGGGTTAACAAGGCCATGCTAATGTTGTTCTCTTTGGGGTTAGTCGTCATAGCAGGTGTGTATGTGAGGGTCGGGGCGGAGCAATGGGATTTGTATGGAAGAGGTCAACTTGGACATTTTGAGTCTTTATCTTTCCGGATTTATGTCCTGTCGTAATTGTTGCAGCGTACAGATAAGCTGCTGGAGACCATCGACCAGTTGTTCCTGGAGTTTGCCAAGCGCTCGGCTCCTTTCAACAACTGGATGGAGGGGGCCATGGAAGACCTGCAGGACATGTTTATGGTGCACACTTTAGAGGAAGTCCAGGTAGGCTCACAGCGCAATGGACGACGACGCTTTTTTGGATGTAAAGACATTGACCCATCCACCATTTTATCGAGCACTTGTCTTCATTTAAGATTTTTGAATAATGAATATGAGGCTTCGGAAAGTGCTTCGGACAACATACAGTGTAGAAGAGATAAAGCACTTTTGTTTACATTAAAAGTAAAACTAAAATTAGTAACCTATTCGAGTTGATTTTCAACCCCTGGGTTAAATGGTAAATGTGTTGTATTTAATTTAGTTTCTCTACCAAAACTGGTTAAGTAAATGTAGGCTATTCAATTTTAATTTCTTTTTTATTCATTTATCTTATTACATATTATCTTATTTTTTTTTTTTTGAAAAAACAATTTTACATAAAAATTCAGCAATTGATTAATTTTATTAAATACTTGTTTCATTAATTATAATCGTTGGATGGATGTAGGGATAATTAGAATAAAATGACAAAATACCACTTTATTTTCAAATTTACAAATTTCTTTCCCACTTATCAACTTTTGACTTTGCCTTGGGCTGTGCAATGCGGACAGAATTTTGTATTCTGATTTTTCCGAAAACGATCCTGATATGGTATCTTTCCTTAAATTACATTAAAATGAGTTGCACTTTCTTTGATATTTTCTCCATTTATTTCTAAAATACATATTTTATTCAGACCCAATAAAAATAAGAGACTAATCACAATAAAATAAAACATCCAGAGGCCAAATAAATTCCATTCAAAATATCTGGTAGCACAACCACTTTTTAAGGAATGCAGTTAATGTAAGCTTCAAGTAACATCCACGTTTGCCTACCATTTATCCAGTAAAACTATTACTAAACGGAAGAAAATAAATCACAGCGTTCCCTCAGTAGTGTAAAGTTAACTCTAATAATGTTAGAGTTCTTATATTGAAGTAACATTTTGAGAGCCAGAGAACTTAAAGTCAGTTAATAAAAAAGTACGGTAATTTACTTTTTAACATTCTCCAACTTAGTTTCATGTGATTGGAATTGCAACTGATTGCTGATTCGCCGTGTGGAATATGTACACTGAAGAAAATGATCACACCTGACAAAACGTCGACATTTTAACAGCATTTCAGCACTTCCCTCTTCCTCTTCGCCTGCTCTCCAGAGTCTAATTGCGGCCCACGAGCAGTTCAAAGCGACTCTCCCTGAGGCGGATGCGGAGCGACAGGCCATCCTGGGAATCCACAATGAGGTGCAGAAAATCTCCCAAAGCTACGGGATCAAGGCCAACATTATCAACCCTTACAGCACCATCACGACCGACGAGCTCCTTGCCAAATGGGACAAGGTAGTCGCCGCTTTGAAAGCCATTCATACGTCAACGTTTCTCGCTGCGTGGTCAGCTCCGTGCGTGTTATTTCAGGTCAAGAAGTTGGTTCCTCAGCGAGACAGCGCCATGCAGGAAGAGCTGGCACGCCAGCATTCTCATGAAAGGTTGAGACGGCAGTTTGCCGCGCAGGCTAATTTAATCGGACCCTGGATCCAGACTAGGATGGAGGTTAGACATGACATGACGCTTTCATACGCTTATGGCCATCTCCTGGAGGATAATAATATTTAAATACATTGTACAAAAGAGAGTAGGTCATTGAGGAGACGCCCTCGTAACTGCACGGTGACATGACTAAACTTTAATATGCGGACGATTTGCTCAGAACAAAGGCAAATGGACTGTGTGGTATTTGGAAAGCAATTGCGATGATGCAACGGAAGTAATTGACCTTGTTGAACAGGAGATTGGCCGCTGCTCCCTGGAGATCGGCGGCACGCTGGAGGACCAGATGACCCAACTGAAGCAGTGCGAGCACGTCATCGTCGCTTACAAGCCCAACATCGACAAGCTGGAGGGTGACCACCAGCTCATCCAGGAGTCGCTGGTGTTTGACAACAAGCACACCAACTACACCATGGAGGTACAATTTTGCATAAAAGATGTGTTATTTGCTTTTGTTCCTTCACAAAAAACGTTTCAATAACCTTGAGGGTCTTTCTTTTTTTTTTCTGTATTTTAGCACCCTCATAGGCATCAGCTTTACAGGTGCCACGCCTTCTGCTGTCTAAATAGCGCACCAGTGATGGGGCATTGTGATTTCCTAGGAATGTTGTCATTTGAAAATTGTTGCAATATTGATTATTCATTTCCAACCTTGCTCAATCCTTGTTGATAATTATTGTGAGAAATCATTTACATGATATGTGTGCTGACCAACCTGTTTGCCCTTTGCATTAATCAGTACTCAAAATGTAGCTCTCAAAAAAGGTTGGTGACCCCACCGAAATTAGTTGTGTGTAGTCCAGCACCAGCAGTGTGTCATCTCAAACAAAGAGCCTGCTACTTGTGAACCACCAGAGAATTTATAATGAATAATGCATTTTTAATGAATCTATATGATTTATAAACACAGCAGTAAAAAAAAAAAAAAAAAAGCAACGTTGACACAGTTCTACTAAATGAGGACAAAGAGTGTACTATTTCATGGACTTGAAGCTAGATTTCAAGATTATTAAATCAATCGACTTTCCATCCATGCATGCAAGCTGAGAACATGCAAACTCCACTCAGGACAGTTGGAGCCAAGATCTGAACCATGAATAGTGAAGTACTAACCACTCGGACACCGTGCTAGCCATAGGCCACTATTTGGGGAATAAATTGTCTATTGTCGTCAGAGTATTGTCTTCTATGCTTTTGCGTGTGTAGCACATCCGCGTTGGCTGGGAGCTGCTCCTCACCACCGTTGCCCGCACCATCAACGAGATCGAAACCCAGATCCTCACCCGCGACGCCAAGGGCATCAGCCAGAAGCAGATGAATGAATTCAGAACTTCTTTCAACCACTTTGATCGGGTAAAGATTGCGATTGCTTGCTCTGCCGTACGCTGTTTGCATCACGTATGTGTTCATTTAATCTTTGAATATTCCAAGTCAGATACTTCAATGGCATCTGGAGTCTATTTACACCGTATGGCTCAAGTGACATAATGTCTTCTCTATATTTCTCTCGTGAGTCACAATGAAGGATATGTGCCATGACAGCATGAGTATATAAATAAGTAAATGTATCGAATATGTTTAGCTGGGATACAAGTCCAATAAGTATTGCACATCTGCCATGGTGAGGTCAGCGTAAACACACATACCCATATACATGTTATACCCAGTCAATGGCAGTTTGATATAAACGAACCCACCCATCTGATCTAATGACACTTGAGTCTGCCCAAACAACACAAAAAAAAAAAATAAATAAATAAATTACAACGAAAGCATGCACAATTGACTCATTTACTGCCATTGACGGCTATAGACGTCAAAGATAATTTTTTTTCTAAGGTGGTAGTGAATGAGTTAAAGATGTCTATATGTGCTACATTCGAGGTATGTCCTTTGTTTCAGTAAGCAAAATGCTTGTTGCTAGCAGACTCCCTCAAACCTCATTTGGGGGGAAGACTGACCTCAGGCCAACTAAATGTATTAAATATTAAATATCTCTAATATTTATTATTTATGTATTACTATTTGCTCTACTGTGTTCTCTTGTGGAGTTATTTACGCGCCTGGTCAAAACAATTGGATATAAACATTCAATTAAAATCAAGCATGCAGGCCCAAAATGTAAATCTAGCCTTCCTTTTCCTGTTCATAACTTAAATATGATCTCCCCCTCCTACCACAGAAGAAGAATGGTGCCATGGAGACGGATGACTTCAGAGCCTGCCTCATCTCTATGGGCTACGATTTGGTGAGGTGTTTTAAATACGCACGGACGGCAATCAATCACTGGCAGATAGCTTGTGTGTACATAATATTCAGAACCGCTCTTTGTCTGTCCTATTTAGGGCGAGGTGGAGTTCGCCCGGATAATGATCCTTGTGGATCCCAATGGCACCGGAATCGTCTCCTTCCAGTCTTTCATCGACTTTATGACCAGAGAAACTGCTGATACCGACACCGCAGAGCAAGTTGTGGCGTCCTTCCGGATTTTGGCGGCTGACAAGGTTTGTGTTTGAGGAATCGGAATGACAGCAACACAGACAAAAACACATTCCAAGTTATAAGAGGTTTGGTAAAGTGTGACCTTGACTTGCCCCGACCTAAAAGCTTTTTGGAGTTGTGACCTGTCGCTTGGTTGCTGATCACTGGCGAGATTGGAGGTGCGCATATTAACAATTCGGCATTCACATATTTGCAGATTAAAAAAATAAATAAATGAATAAACAATACTCAATTATTTGCTGAAATACTCACCTATTCGCTGTTTTTGTGCCCATGCCAAGGCAATAAAAGTAATGTTTTGCTGCCATCTTCTGACGTTTTGGCACCAAGTGTCTATGTTGATTTGAGTTCAGGTACTTTCTTTCCACAAACGTATTGCTTTGCCAGCATCCTTAGTGCCTCGGTGCCCAGAAATGTTGTTGACGTGAGCCAAAACTAGTGCATTGTGACCATCTTGCTGCCAAGCAACTTTGTTGAAGTGAGTTGCAGAGCTTCATTTCGACCAATGTAGTGCTTTGCTACCATCTTGCGGCATCTCAGTGCCATGGAACTATCTTGATGTGAGTTGAGGAGCTTCATTTAGCCAAAAGTAGGACTTTGAGGCCTTCTTGTGCCATTGTGGTACCAAGGTACTGTTGAAACAAACAGATTCTCACTATCAATGACTCGGGCCCCTCTCCCATTCACATCGCGGAGATTCACTGTTGTGTCATTTCAAATGGGAAAATTGATTTTATATACACTTTGAATACATTTAGTTTTAAGATGGGTCATTAAAACAATCTTTACTCTGTAAGTCAAGGTACCACTTTACAGTATTTGATTGTTTGTCAAATCCTTGACTTTGAATTGCGTCACAGCCGTACATACTGGTGGAGGAGCTGAGGAGAGAACTTCCTCCCGAGCAAGCCGAATATTGCATCATGAGGATGCCGCCCTACAGATTCCCAGGAGCGCCACCGGGGGCGCTGGACTACACGGCCTTCTCCACCGCCCTCTACGGGGAGAGTGACCTCTAACCCCTCACATGGCAGCCTCCTCCAATACATTTGTCTTCATTTAAGAATTTAGGGAATCTGTGACTAAAGGAGGTTCAAGTGTGATGAATATTTGAGTTGATTCGTAAAATGCCCGCTGAAAGATGCTTGCTTCATTCACTGAAATATTCCTATTCAAAATTAAATGCATTGTTTTAAAAGATGAAGTCATTGCAGTTACCATTTGGGAATACCATGATCACTCAGTGCCTGATACCATTTCATTAATGCAAAAGTAATATATTTAAAAATCACTTATGCTTTAAAGGCATACACTACACACAAGACACAAAAGTATATTGAGACAAATAATTTCTTGAACTTTTATTCGTGTGTTTTTATGCTTTTAATGTATATGCTGATTAAATATTTTTACTGTTGTGTTGAATTATTACCCAAATATCCTTTGCTCATGCATGTTTCAACATATTTTTCTTTTTAGATTTACACTCATTAACTTGAATTTGGCCAATGCCAACAACAACAGCCAGGTTGTTCTCCTGTCACTTGTCATTGTACCCAAGGAACAAAATGAAATAAATGGTATTCAAACAATTGGTGTTCTATGTGATCTTGTTCTCTTCAGACATTAGTTAGCACATAATCTCAAGGCTTCTGCAAACAGCTTAAGTTTATTTATTTGGTATTAATCAGGGGCAGTTAAAATGGTGGCAGGTGTTGCCGACTCCTGTTTAGCATGAGATTGTTTAATTATGAAATTTGATTCAGTTTTTAAACCACAAATACTGGCATTTGAACAGAAGTGTGTAAACCTTTTACATCCTCTAGATCAGGGATGTCCAAACTTTTTGCAAAGCGGGCCGGATTTGAAGTTGCAAAATGTGGAGGGGGCCGACCTCGGCTGACATTCACTGCATAAACAACAATATATTCAAACACATTTTAGCAAGCGATTCTGTGTTTCACATTTTGCTTTTTTATTTGCATTTAAACCATCAAACATGTATTTTGGTTCATTTGAAATATGAACATCACATGCAATTGAATATTTGCTTAACTTTTTATTCTTAAACAGAAGTAATTATACTCTTGAGTGCAAATAATATTTGAACATGAATTATATTATGAACATGAATTATATTATCATCATGGGAGTTCAATGTCCACAGAATTTTTGAAAAACAGAAATGATTACCACAAGTGCAGGACTAATTTGATATATATGACATATCAAATATAAATGTTGATTGAAAATTTTATTCTGGAATGAAAACCGACAACTTGTCTGAATTTGTGACTGAACAAAACAAAATTAAGTCAGTTATTTTAATGACAAATGACTTGCCTGCATTAATGTGACGGGTGATACTGAGATCTGGACTGCAGCACAAAGGCCAGGTCTGGCTCAAAGGCAGAAGTATTAATGCGCAAGATGTCTCGCAGATGAGAGTCTGTGAGCCGTGTCCTCAGACGACTCTTATTTAAGTTCATTACAGAGAATGTCTTTTCACACAAATACGTCGACCCAAACAAGCTCAACATTTTCTTAGCAAACTCTCGAATCTCTCGAAACCTGCCTTTATCCAGCTCTCTGTAAAAGTTGGCAAGAGAAAGTTGCTGGTGCCGACTACGGCTCTCGGCGTCACACTGCAACTCAATGAGCTCCAGCTGTAAATGGGCTGGAACATTGTCTGTGTCCACGAAGAAAGGTGATGAAAAAAGAGCGATGTCCTTCTCAATAGCTGCAAAATCCCGAAAGCGTTGTGTGAACTCTTCAGCCAAAGATTTCATATCTGATGCGTACCTCTTCGTTTGTGCACTGATATTGCTCTCTGGGAATCTGATTATGATTTCTTGCAGCGCTGAGAAATGTGCAGTATTGGGCTGGGTCTGCGACAGGTGTCTTTCAAACAGTTTGAGCTTGATTCCAAAGGCTTTGATGTGTTGGTTTATGACTCCGTCTGGTCCCTGGAGACTGGTGTTCAGGACATTAAGGTGCTTTGTAATGTCAACTAGAAAACCCAAATCAGCTAGCCACATGGGGTCATTTAGTTCTTGCATAGGTTGTCCCTTTTCAGCCAAAAACTCACAGATTTGCTGCTTAAGAGAGTAGAAGCGCGACAGTGCAGAACCCCGACTAAGCCATCGCACGTCAGTGAAATAGACAACATCTCCATATTCTGCATGAACATCGCTGAGAAACTGTTGAAACTGGCGGTGGCATTGCGCTCTGGAGCGAATATAGTTAATAGCCTTTATCACCGGTTTCATAACATGTTCGTATTGGAGATGTTTGGCACACAGAACTTGCTGATGAATGATGCAATGGAGTTTTACAGCGCTACCCCCTTCTTCACTTACTTTGTTACATATTAGTGTCGCTAATCCACTTCGTTCGCCAGCCATGGATGGTGCGCCGTCCGTAATAATCCCAGAAATTTTATTCCACGGGAGTTTTAAGTCATCCACGGCAGCGCAAACAGAAGAGAATAGGTCTGTTCCTCTCGTTTGGGCTTTCAGGCTCTGCAGGTCAAGTAGTTCTTCAGTAACGTTCATTTCATTGTCCACTCCTCTCAAAAAAATAAGCAACTGGGCAGTGTCCGAGGCGTCTGTGCTTTCGTCGCAAGCCAGCGAAAAAAAAATCAAACTCCTTTCCTTGGACCCCCAATTGTCTTTTGATGTCTGACGACACTTCCTCAATCCTGCGTGCTACGGTGTTACGTGCCAGGCAAACTTTGGCAAACTCTTGCTGCTTCTCGGGACATATTTTCTTCGCCATAGTCATCATGCAGTCTTTGATAAATTCACCCTCGGTGAAAGGTTTGCAATGCTTCGCGATCAGTGTTGCTACCTCGTAGCTAGCTTTCGTGGCATTCTCATTTGACTCTCGGGCTCTTGCAAAATACTGCTGCTGTGAGAATAAACCCGCTTCAAGTTGCGCCAATTTCTTGCTGCGTTCCTCCCCGGTCAAATTGTCATACATGTCAGCGTGTTTCGTTTGGTAATGTCGTTTGACATTGAACTCTTTAAAAAGAGCCACGGTCTCTTTACAAATGAGACAGACACAGTTGTTACGTATTTCTGTGAAGAAATAGTCCAATTTCCACACATCTTTGAAGCGTCGACACTCGCAGTCAACTTTCCTTTTTTTGTTTATTGTCGCCATTTTATAAATTGGGGGTAAAGGTCACCCGGGCTGATGCCTTGTAGTGATACTGCCTCTAGTGGGTAAATTAAGAACAGCAGTTAGGAAGAGCGCGCACTCAGTACTGTATATGTGCGGGCCAGAATGTATTAATTTTATTACAGAGGCTGCGGGCCGGATTAAGTTTGACCCCGGGCCGCATTTGGCCCCCGGGCCGGACTTTGGACATGCCTGCTCTAGATAGATGATTATAGATATTTGCATTGATTTCCCCCTCCCCCTTTTTATTTTTAGCCACATCATACTTGAATAAGAGGGGAAAAACCACCAATAAGCGTGACCCCCCCCCCCAAAAAAAATATATATGTATATATATATATATATATATGTGTGTGTGTGTGTGTGCGTGTGTAAATTTTGATTTTTTGGAATGTTAAATTATTTTGTTTTGTTTTCATTGTATTTGTTCATTCAATTAAAAAAAGCTCCCACCATTTTTTCAACTCAATTATGAATAAAATTAAAAAAGGAACCATAATACAATATAAAATAAATTACAATTAAAAGAAAAATAGCTAGTGCTTTACACATAACATGTATTTGCCAATAATACAAGTAAGATTCGTTAGATTTCAATTTTTTGTTCCCGCCAATGTGAGCGACCGTCATGGCTTCCTTGTCTGACGGCCACGCCCACTTACAATGGACACACGGTATCCGCTAATAACTCACACTTGCTACTTGGAGCTTAACTTCTTCACTTCATCTCGCACTTTTACAACTGCCAGCAAGTTTGGAAATAATGTCGGACTCGGGCGACGGCGAAGACGACTTCCAGTTTCTACGAACTGTGAGTTATTCATGATAATTGTTAGCATAGCTTCGCAATTAAAGTCAATGACTGACAGTTAGCAACAGTTAGCAACATGTAGCTAAACAGCAACAGTGAGACTAAATGTCACCCCCCTCTCTGTTACTTTTAATATTTGAAAAGTTATTCGCAGTAATTTCCCAATTTCCATGAAGTGACATTCAACACTGCCTCCTCATGTACATTTGACTCACTAACCTTACATTCCATCATTGCTGCACGCCTTTATTATTATAACTCACATTTGGTTTATTGGAGAATACAATATTTCATCATTTCATGCACAGAATCCACACAATGAGTGCATTTCCCAGCCTTGTTTTTGCTTGGATTACCTCGGCACAGACCAACTTTGGTGTGACGCTATCACAGTAGTCCAGTTCAAACATGTTCTTATCTGAAAGGAGCACACTAAGTGTTATGGATGGGAGATCAGAAGCTTATGTACTGTAAGTCAGACTAGATTTGCACATTTATTTTAGTTGTCATTACAAACACCTAAAAAAGATCACTCATCTTTAATGAAAAGTGGATATAAGTTGATTTACGGGGAAAAAAATGTAACAGCAAATCAACCTACCCAAATGAAAACCTTGTTGGATGTGGTTATGCTTGATAACCATCTCAAGACCTAGCAGTATCTCCGCATTGGACAGTGTGTTTGACTGCTTGCAGAGTGCTGCTGATATGGGCAAGTGGAATGAGGGTATCTTCCCAATATGGAGCTACACAGCCTGGCCACTAAGAGGTGTTGGTGGTTCTGGCCGGACCGCGGTCATCTGCAGTCTCGCGCTAATGTTCCTTAAATAGATGCGGAAGGCCTGATGGCTTTCATGCTGTCCATTTGGTATTTGAATGAAGATAAGTTTGACAGAGGTGGCAGAGATTGACTGGAGACTCATTTTGTCCTGTCATTGTCAAAAGAGAGGTTTTCCACCCATCCAGTTGCCATTAGATCACATACACAGTTAGGCGGTCGCGTCCGCTCTCAAAACATCCATCACAGAAGCTGCTTGAACCCTTTGAATAATAGAATTTCACTACCATTTAGGACTGTATTTTGTTCCTTGCGTCAGGGTGATGAAGTGGTCCTGCAGAGTGTCTTCACCTCTCAGGAGGAACATGTGAAAGTTTGCCTGGCTGCTGAGGGCTTTGGTAGCCGGCTGTGCAGGCTGGAGGCCACCTCCAACTGCAAGGTAAAGCTAACATACTCCACCTCATTGCAGATATCTTTTCTTCCTTGCTCCACTCTGTCATCGTGTCTGGACAGAACTCCAACACACTGTCAAAAACAATTATTTATTGTTCACATATAGTCGTAGATTTAATACATTTTCATGTATTTTTGCTTTTTGTAGCGTGAATGCTGCCCCTTGTTGCCATGGTAACAAAGCACAAAGTAGTAAACTATTATGTCATTATTGATCCTTTGGGTACTTTGACAGAAATGTTCTATGTGTTTAAACTGTCCAAAAGTTGGCTATGGCAGTCATGAAGGGGAAGAAAAAGCCCAAGCCAGCAATAGTAAAACTATTTAACAAAACCTTAAAGTACGTAATAGGGCGGTCTGCAGTGTGTATGTAAATAACTGTCTCTTCCGCGTGTTTTAGTAGAAGGAATGCCGAGGGAATTAGTTGTTGACAGAAAAACTAATATAATCAATTTATTGTGCGGCAGTATATGCCACCTCGTGACCAAACGCTCCCCCCATTTCGATGTTCTCTGACTCCGTCTCTGGAGGCGGTATAAAGCCCGCATCAAAGCGACATCTGAGTCTGCCTCAGCCACAAATGTGCGCCAAGGCTGCCCCGCTTCCACATTACCTCTGTAGAAAGCCTTGACAGTCTGTGAAAAACATGAGAAACACTATCAGAACACGACGGGGCCGGAGGGAGCATACTGGCATTCATGTTTGACCGCAGGCTGACCTGGAGTGCGCCTTTTGAACCTCCCGGACTCCAAACACTTTCTCGAATCAGATACCGTAATAGACTATAGGAAAACTCAGCCAATATCCCACAGCTGGTAGATTTTGGGAATGGCGGCTTAGTAGCGTCGGGTTAACCTTGCTTTCGACACCTCGGAATGCTGGTGCGAGTAATGTGTTACTGAGAAGTATGTTACTTTCAAATCTGCACATTTTTGAGGAATGACTGAGCTAATGCTTCTTTTTCCCACACAATAGTTTTTACTAAAAGCTTTACGTTGAAGAATTTATTATCTTCTACCTGTGAGTAGTTATTTGCGAGCATAGCACCTTTTACTCACTCAGGCAGAGACGATGATTTGTTTGCAAGAAGCAGAGCTGAGATAGAATTGACATCTAAAATAAACAGTACGCTCTCTGCTTCACGTACGTAATGTATTTAAATGTAAAACGAATTCAGGAATAATCAAATAAAAAACTAGAGATGAAACCTGATACATTATAGAACACGTAAGAAATGGAAACTTTGGCATTGAACAAAAGTGAAATGCATCGTGGGGGTATTTTTGTTTGAGGGAGTGCATCGTTTTCAGCTCGTGTGTCCTTAAACAGCAAGAGGAAAGAGAGAGATTTGTGTTTTCAGGATCAAAGTACACTCACCATTTAGAATTTGCGTCAGATAAAAACAAAAATATTTCAGTTTGTTGCACACTCAATAAAGTGTTACCGACGTAGCTTCAAAAGCACTACCTGAAAGAAAAAAATGTATGCTTTCAAAGTCACACCCGACAAGCCTGTCTTTTAATTTTTTTTATTTTTAACTACGAGCAAATTTATGTTGCGTGGAATCCTGAAAAGGCTCAGTTCTTTTTAATAAGTCAAAAAGGTTACCTTTATTTTAGTTTTAATAAAAAAAAAAAATGTCAGCGTTTAGAAACTCCCTTCCAATCAACTGTCATTTTTGTCAAGCAGGTTGTCGTTATCTTCTGAATGTAACTTTTCATCTAACTAAATTACATTTCAAAGCAAGTACTCACGAAAGTAACTTAAGTTACTCTTTCAAGGTAACTCCGACAACACTCCCTAGGACAGGGGTGTCAAACTCATTTTTGTGGACGGGCCACATCGTAGTTGTGGTTTCCCTCAGAGGGCCGGTATGACTGTGAACCCATATAAATTGATTGGAAAGCCAGTTTTGAAATCAGAAGCTAGTAAGTAATTGGTCAACAATTTTTCAATTTATTTTAAAAGGGGAGGATTGGTAACAAATAAATGGCAATATCTCATATCTCAGTGTTGTTAAAAGTGAAGAAGATATCCTAGAAACAGGAAGTTGATGCAGATGATTTGCCCTTTGCGGGCCACATAAAATGAGGTTGCGGGCCAGATCTGGCCCCCGGGCCTTGAGTTTGACACAAGTGCCCTAGGAAGTGCTTTAAATGAGTGATACGTCTCCTTTAAAATAGTTTCCAGTGCATGCATTTCATACAACTTCTTTTTTTCCCTCCCAATAGAATGTTCCGCCAGACTTGTCCGTGTGCGGCTTCATCCTGGTCCAGTGTCTGTCTGTGCGAGCGCTGCAGGAGATGCTAGCACACAGCGAAAACCTGGTCGCAGAGGTTATCGCACACTCTCGCTTATCATTTCATTTCCACACACTGTAGATGCGGCGATGCGGGGGGGGGGGGAGTGCTTCAACCTTTCAACTCAATGAATGGGATCATGTACTCATATTTTCAATAAATGTGTGTCAATGTGCTTTGCAGGCAGCTGGGGGAAACCATCGCACCCTTTTGTACGGCCAGGCTGTGCTTTTCCAGCATTCGTACAGCGGCATGGTGAGTCATCGAGGTTTTCAAACAACATGGCGGCGGTTTGTTGTTGTTTTGCGCTGAATTATATCACCTGCTCTTCATTCTCCTTGTAGTATCTCAGCTGCTTGTCCACGTCGCAGTCCTCCTCTGACAAGCTCGCTTTTGATGTGGGCCTGCGGGAGGATAAAGCGGGTAGGTCATTTTAGGGAGGCCGGTGACATTCGACGTTTGATAGAATTGGACTTTTGCCTTGTGTTTGTGTTCCAGGCGAGGCCTGTTGGTGGACAGTGCATCCAGCTTCCAGACAGAGGTCAGAGGGAGAGAAAGTCCGCGTCGGCGATGACCTGATCCTGGTCAATGTGTCCTCAGAGAGATATCTGGTAAATCAGTGGACTTTCTAAAATGTTCCTTAATTTCCAGTAAGTATTATGAGATTTTTGTTATTCTAGTGCTTAGCGTGTCTTGACTGACAGTTCAGAGGTTCGGCTTTCAGCTCTACCGTTGTGGAGTTTGAATGATGTATTCAGCCAGTGAGGGAAAACAAGTTGTCACAGAAGCAATATACACACGCACGTGGATGGCGTTTTGGTTTTCCATTTCAGACATATGTGGAATATGAGGATCTATGAAGGTAGCATTTGGTGCAGATCCAGATGAGTGTTCTCTTCTGGCTTGTGTGACTCATTTGCCTCAATTCTGAGTTTGAGGACATTTTTTTTCAGTTTGTTTTTTATTTTTATGAATCGAAATGACCTTCTATCTCAGGTTTTCTCAGCAAAATCATCCAAACGGCGTTATAGAAAAATAAGTGGCCGGATTACCTTGTATTGCGGCATTTTATTTTATTTGATTTATTTCTTTATTTCTTTGTGGCTTTGCAGCACTTGTCCTGTGGCACGGCTTGTGACAACCGAGGCTTGGGTGACAGTCTGATTGTGGATGCAGCCTTCCGGCACTCCCTGTGGAGCGTTGCCCCCGTCTGCTCTGCAAGTGGACTTGCTCAAGGCAAACTTTTCTCTTCTTTGCGCTCTCGCCCTACTGAAACTTTAATGACTTGCTAGCATTCAAAAGTCCATGATTATTTAATCAGATGGTAATTGTTTTAAATGTTCCTAAGTATGACTAAATGCTGCTATTTAGGACTGGATGCAAATGCCGCGCCTGTGATTACTGAGATACACGAGGAGTAGTTTGCATCCTTGTTGTATTGAGCCTGTTTGAGCGGGGATGATATCGTCTGCTTCCAGGATACCTGAGGGGGGGCCACACACTCAGGCTTCTCCACAGCCACACCGACGCATGTCTGACTATTCCCGCGGCAGAGCGAGATGAAGTTCGGCAAAGGTTAGTTGCAAGGACTAATCTTCCCTGGCGTGTCATCCTGACAAAACGCCCTTGCTGTCTTTCTTCATCTAGGATAATGCAGTATGAGATTGGATCAGCGTGCAGACATGCCCGCTCACTTTGGAGGCTGGAGATCCTGCGTGTGGTGTAAGTAGAAACGGGCCCACAGGTATCAAATTGTGTTGCAGTATGTCTTTGTTCTCGGTTGGGATTGGTGTGCGGTCTCCTGTGATTTCAGCAATATAAAACTCAATGGGGAGGTTTTGGTACATTTCTTCGGTGGTGACGTAACCTGACAAAAGTTGCAAAGTGTTATACAAGTCCACCTCTTCTTCACTGTGGAATTCTTGTGGCATTATTTCACATCAACAGTGGAAGTCAGTACTTTTTTTTTTTTTTTTTTTTTTTAGACAATATTGAGGGAAAAGTTACGTTAGATACATTTAAGTCAGAATTTTTCATAAAAAAAAAAAATATGACTTAAATGCTTCGGTGCAGAAGGAAGCCCATCAGGTTCTTAGACCTTTGAAATAGAGTTTCGGGAAGATGACAAAAAGCATTTTGTCTTGGTCCAAGAAAATTATCAAAAAGCTGTTTAAATTTTGTAATGATTTGACAAATATTTCTCCAGGTGGAGCGGCCGACATACAAGCTGGGGGCAGCCCTTTCGACTGTGTCACATGACAACCGGTCGCTATCTGGGCCTGACAGACGAACGAGGCCTCCATCTGGTCGATCGGGACAAGGCCGACATCATCGCAACGTCCTTCTGCTTCCGGTCTGCCAAGGTGGGGGGATAAGTAATACTCTGCGCTTTCCCATAACTTGCAAATCTTTAGTGTTACGTTTAATAGAACGTTTAAACGATTACATTAATTATTTTTTTTCTAAATTAATCGACCGATTAATCACTTATCGGGATTTTATTCAGCCAAATATTGGAATGCGCATCGACCTAAATGTAATCAAACTGTCTTTAGGAAAAGCTGGAGTCTGGAACAAAGACTCAAGCGGATGGCATGGGATCCCCAGAGATCAAATACGGAGACTCCGTCTGTTACCTTCAGCATGTCGACTCTGGCCTGTGGCTCACCTACCAAGCGACTGATAGCAAGTCGGCGTGTATGGGAGGAGCTCAGCGAAAGGTAAAATCACATTTTTAAATCTGGCTACGAAAGAGGCTCACTTCTGGTTGTGTAATATTTGGGAAATTATACCGGTTTAAAAGACAGAAACGTACCTGAGGAATTCATCTTCAGTGATGTTTTTTTTCCAGGCTATCTTGCACAGTGAGGGTCATATGGACGACGGCTTGACGCTGTCTCTGTCTCAGAGGGAAGAATCTCACACTGCCAGCCTCATACGGAGCGCAACGCTCACCTTCACGACTTTGATCAGGTACGGGACACCACTCACGCATCCCATACAATGCCTCATGCTTAGAGGAGTCGTTATGCTTAAAATGAATAAATAAAAAAAAGCTTTTCAATAATTATAGCACCCTCTTTTCTTTCAGCCAAATGTGTGATTTTTTTTTTTTTTTTTTTTACCTTTTCTTCCAGGGAACTTAATTCCTGTAAGGAGCAAGAAAACTTTCAGCCGATCATTTCACCTGTGGCGATTGTGACTCGCGGCCTCCAAGACCTAATAAACTTTTTCCACTCGCCACCGGAGGAGCAGAGCCACGAAGCTCGACAAAACAGCCAAACCGCATTAAAAAGTCGGCAGGACATGTTTCAAGAAGAGGTAGAAAAAAAAAAGCAATAACAAAATGACAAAACAAGTGAGCTGGAATAAATTGGCGCAATGCAATGTTTGATGCATTTTTAATGTATGCTTGCTTCTCTCAGGGAATGGTGGAGTTGGTATTGGAATGTATCGACCGTCTACATCAGGATAGTCACACTTCGCATCTTGCTGAGGTTACGCCGAATGGTGCTGGAGAAAATTGGGAGAGCATCCTTGGGCATTTTTATGAGCTTTTGGGTAGCGCAAGTTTTTGGAATTTTAAGCAATCCTTCTCTAAAAATCAGGTGTTTATAATTTTTTTTTGTCTGTGTGCTCAGCCTCGCTTATTAGGAGAAATCGGGCAAACTGTGCTCATTTCTCTAGTTCACTCGATTGGCTCATTAGCAGACTGGACGGACTTGAGGCTTCTTCTGGTGGGTAAATCGCTAATTTACAAACCTTTTTTTTTCCCCCCACAAAGTTTTGATACACCAGACATAACACATACTCAATAATTCATATCTCGATTTTACCTGTGTCTTGCGCAGGAGTTTTGGAGGTTCTGCACTGCGTTCTGGTGGAAAGCCCCGAAGCACTTAATGTCATCAAAGAGGGCCACATTCAGTCGATCATCGCTTTTCTAGACAAGCATGGACGCAACCACAAGGTATGGTTCGCTCGTTTGTTTTTTGCTTGAAAACAGAAAACTTGATGAGGCAGTGCTTCCCAAACTTTTTGTGTCCAGGGAGTCCCGGCGTAAGCATTTTCATATTTTTAATGAAAAAAAATGTTTTTGATTGACAAATTGATTTCATGATGCTGTTGCTGGGTCAAGTGTTAACAGGTTGCCTTTCAGGTGCTGGAGGTGCTTTCTTCTTTGTGCGTGTGCCATGGCGTTGCTGTGCGCGCCAATCAGAACCTCATCTGTGAAAATCTGCTGCCCGAAAGAGACTTGCTGCTGCAAACGCGTCTGGTTAATCAGGTCACCAGGTACTCATGTCAACATTCTTGCAAAACTTTAATTATCTATTTAAGTGTGATTCAGTTATCCATTTCATTACATAGGAATACTTGTGTTGAAAAAAAAATTGAAAGGGTGGGCCTGTTTCATGATTGGACGCCATGCCCCATTCACAGCAGTTTCAGCTGTGAGTCCAACTTTTGTTACCTTCACAACTTGGTGAGAGCCCAGAAATTAGGGGAGAAAAAAAATCACTTTCTCTAATGGAAGCAGCATTTATACACTACACCAGCGGTTCCCGACCTTTTTTGTCTTGTGTACCCCGTTGAAGCCTGTCGTCACTCAAACGTATTGTGGATTCGGCATAACACAACCCATTAGTAATTGAAAATCGTTTTATTTTGTCTCCTTGGTTTCACATCAAATGTAAGAGAATGGCGTTAAAAACAAATATGTAATATAAATTAGAAATAATATATATATATATATATATATATATATATATATATTTTTTATATTTATATTTTTAACTTTTAACATTCAACACAAAAATTAGCCCTCATTTGAATAAGTCCCCTTTAAACAGACATTTAAACTTTAATTATCAAGAATCCCATGGAAACAATTTGCAGCGCACGGCACATGCAGACCATTTTATTGACAGACTTATAAAACGACAAGATATTTTCTGATCATCCATCTTTTCATTCTCTGAACCTTGGAAATAAAATAT
Source organism: Idiotropiscis lumnitzeri (assembly GCF_059441095.1). Taxonomy (NCBI): domain Eukaryota; kingdom Metazoa; phylum Chordata; class Actinopteri; order Syngnathiformes; family Syngnathidae; genus Idiotropiscis; species Idiotropiscis lumnitzeri. The sequence goes on from NC_142399.1 coordinate 10,392,191, forward strand.
GAAATATTTGCACATAGACGTTGTGATGTGCTCGTGTGCCACTAGGGGCACTGGTACCTTTGGTTGGAAAACACTGTTGGCAACTTCACTGAACAGTCAAGTACGTGCCGCTTATCATGAGCAAATATCTGTGCATCCGACAAAAAAAGTCAATTAAAAAATGTCCCTTTTTAAAGGAAAATACTGAATTGGCGCTTTCGGAATGGCAGCAGAATCTGAGCCTCGAAGCTCAAATCGCACAAGTCAACTCCGATTGAAAAATAAGCCTCGAAGAGGCCAATTAGTAGTGGATACACACTTGAACATTATTTATTTATTTGTCAAGGTGAGGCCGTTAAGAACAGGTTCTCATTTCCAACGCCGGCCTAGCAAAACCTTCATTTTATTGACCTCATATAGTTTAGCAGCAAAGTTTCGTTCAAAACTTGTTGGCCTGGTCTCGTTGTGAATTGTGTCCTCCGCAAGTTGCTGTCAATGAGGGAAATCCACCTCCTCGTTGTCCATATCAGCGACAAATCGCTTCCTTAAACCTGCTTTGCACATTCCATCACGCTGATTCATATGATTCGTATGAACTCAAATGAAAAGAATCCCCGCCATACTTTATGGATGATCTGAATGTTTTTTGTCGGTGAGTAAGGCTTTTCATAAGCAATTCATCAGGGCATCAACACGGCAACTCAGCCTTGCGTATGCTTGCGCCTTGATTCTTCTCCCTTTGAGCGCGACGCCACCGGTAGCCTTGACGACAACAAAACACCACACTGAAGTCTGCCGCGTGTCGCGTGGAGTGGATTTCGCCTGCGTCTCTCATCTATTTGCCGCGCATGGCTTATCATCCTTGAAGTTTTCTATTTGCGTGTGATACTTGAGCATTCTCGGCTCCGCGCCACTTCTCTATTCACCGCTGCTCTTCAGTTAATGATTAATTACTTGTCTCCGTCGGTGTCTCCGTTTCTTGTTTTAAATTGAGAATCAGCCCCACGCAGATGTCTCCTCCGATGGCACTTTGGGGAAAAGTTGCTCCGCAGTGTGAATGTTAATCATTGGCATTTTCGCCTTTTACATGCTATTTTTCTTTCTAAACTTCTGACTGGATGTGGCGCTGTCATCTTTTTAGACATTCTCTTCTCCTCCTTTTTCTTTGCCGCCGGCGTTTTTAGTTTGAGGTTGTCGTTCCATCTGTCCTCCCATTTTTCAGCAGCGCCTTAAAAAAACCGTCGTCACATTTAGAACGTTCGTTCGGAGTCAAGCGAAGACGTGATTGGTAGTTAGAGATGTCGAAATACAATAGGCATTGTATTCATTTAACACCCTTCCATTTTTTTATGGTCTGCTATTTCATTCGGATTAACAGGTTGATGCAAGGTACATCCATCAGTGGTCTGTAAATATTCATTGAGCACACATAGACAAACGTATAGACTCACACTAATGGGCAATTTAGAGTCAATGACCCGAAGATGAGCCACACGTCAAACTTATCACACTTTAATGTGATCATTTTCACATTAGTGTCACGTTTTGATTGGGGGGGATTCATGGCTTAGCTTCACACAACAGGTGAGTCATAATTGGTCGTTATTTGAGCTCGAGCAACTGTGATGTCATTTTCGGTCAACAGAAAGTTTCACAGTTTTTGGGGGGGGGGTTGACTTCCCCTTTAAAGTGGAAGAACCACATTTGAGCACTTCAAACTTGATATGTGTAGGGCTCTCACATAACATCCGGTGAAGGTTTTGCGATGTGAAGGATGGATTGCCCAATAATTGTGTTCATATTTCTCTTTCATCTTCCTTCCGCATTTAAATGATTTAAAGGGCACGTTTATATCTTTGATAGAGAAAACTTGCTGAATACATTTGAGCAATATTCACCTCCTGTCACTCTCCTTTTATCTGCTCCTTTTTCTGTCCTTTGCTCGTAAAAACACCAAAGCATGAGGCCCAACATCTTCCTGTCTCCGGGGGAGGATTCGGCACAGCCGCGCCGGTGGTATTACGAGCTGGTGGTGGATCACGTCGATCCCTTCCTCACGGCGGAGCCCACGCACCTACGCGTCGGCTGGGCTCAAATCGACGGCTACCAGCCCAGGCCCACCGGAGGAGACGGCTGGGGGGGCAACGGCGTGGGAGATGACCTCTGCTCCTTTGGATTTGATGGGCTTCACTTATGGTCAGGTGGGATCACATTCAAGTCGCATGTTATGTGTTTTCTTCACAATTAAATTATGGATTTACATGGATGTTAAATGTCACACTTGGTGGGTGGGCGGGCACGAGATTATTTCATATTTAATATAATACAGAATGTAGGGCTGTGCAGTTATTCCAAATTCAATTTTATTTATTACACGCAACGATAAAAAAATGGCATAATCGTGAAAAATAAAATAAATAAATCATAATAATAATTTTTAAAAAAAGAAATTTTTATATTTGCACATTTTTCAAAACGGGCTCCATTAAGCAGGTTCGGAGGTGGATTTCTCGTACCACCATAATAAGGTAAGCGGATTTGAATCGTAAATTAGAAAGCTAATATTGCTAAGATTGTTATTAGTGATATTTTTGCTCGACTGCGTCCTCTGAATAACGCCACCATTGTCTCGCGCATTCAGGTTGCGTGGCCCGCAGAGTGCGCTCACCCTTTCCTCACCTTCTGACCGATGAAGATGTGGTCAGCTGCTGCCTGGACCTCAGTGCTCCCTGCATCTCATTTCGGGTCAACGGTCTCCCTGTGCAGGGCATGCTAGAGAACTTCTGCTTCGATGGACTTCTTCATCCCGTCGTCAGCTTCTCACCTGGAGTCAAGTTAGTCCTGCCAATGTTCAGCTTTTGATTGACACCCCATTATGACATGTAAATCCTTTTTTTTTTTTTTTATTTTTTTTGGGGGGAAACAAGGGTTCGGTTTCTGTTTGGAGGGGAACAAGGGGAGTTTCGATTCCTTCCCCCGCACGGTTTTGTGCCATGTTCTGAGGCTCTGCTCTCGAAGGTCAAGCTGAAGGTAGAACCGTGCCATAAGTACCTCTTGGATCGCAAAGATGGGATACGAGATCTGATTGGCCCGTTTGAGCCCATCAGTACGGTTACTTTCTCTCCCTCACCGGTCGACATCAGCAAGGTAAAGTTCTATAGAGGCGTGTTGGATATTTTATAATGTACAGTGTGTTCCAGAAAATGTAGAACAAGAAAAGATTTATTTGCCAAACTTCTTGCAACAAATTGAAATGGATGGAGATTTCACAAGTGAATTCACAAAGCTTCGCAAATATTCAAATATGCACACTGCGTGTGACACGACATGTTTTCCTTTCACGCCCAAATCTCCTTTCCAGTTGGTGCGTTTTTATTTCATTACCTCCAAAATGCACACTGCTCACTCTTGGTGTGTTCATGCATATTCTAACACACAAAACACCTTTTAATCCTGGTAAATTTCTTTCTTTACCTGAAAAGATAAAGGTGAGTTGCTTTTTACACATCTATACTGTTACGAATTTAAAAATGTTTTCATCTGCGTTACCTCAATAGGTGGAACTCCCTCTGCAATTAGAGGATATCCGAGATAAAATCGCTGAGAACATCCACGAACTCTGGGTAATGAAAAGGGTTGATCTCGGATGGTCTCAAGGAAATGTAAGAAGGGAACACAATACGAATATTTCTTGAACTACACTGTATTAATCAAAGGAAAATATTGCCTTGTTGGCATAAGTTTTCGCTTGCAGTGTGAAATTATTATCGGAGTTTTCATCAAACACAGGAGCGAGACGACGAGAAGCTACTCGATCCCTGTCTGGTGGAGTTTTCCAAGCTGCCCGATCAGGAGAGGAACCAGAACCTCCAGACTGCCCAGGACATCCTCATGTGGGTTCTGTCACCTCCACGGCAAGTTCGTTTACATTCTGGATTTAACGAAATCTACATGCGAATTTTCTGCAGGACTCTTCTCGCTCTTGGTTTCCACATTGGCTTAAATGATGAATGTACACAGGATCGCATCCACTTCATGCGACTCTCCAACAGGTATGTAATTTTTTTTTTTAATGTAACTCCTCATTTATGTCTCTAGTCGTGATTAATTTATCCAACTTCACTTAATGGTAGAAAATGTTTTTTTTTTTTTTATTCAAATAATCTTTGCAAGCAATGTCATTTGGGCAGAAAAATCAAACGGCTGACCAATTTAATCGACTTTTATTTGCTGTTTTGATGTGTTTATTAGTTATTTATTTATTTATTATTTTTTGCGATTAAACCTACCTCGGGATTGGTCCCCTTGTGAGCGTTTAGGCGTGAGTTGTGGCCTACAGCATCTCCTTGTTAGTGTCAGCATTTTGCATTTTTGTGTGTGACTTCTCATTCCGTGCATCAGTGACTGTGGCTCTCCTTGCCCACATATGAGGGCATTACTCTCTTAATTGCTAAACAATCTTTTTTCCCTTTGCTTGAGCAATGTTGTCTAAAACCTTGTTGAAAAGCAAATTTCGACTCAGTACACAGCAAAAGTGACGGCTCATTGTTTGGAAATGTAAACTTTGTGCGTTGGCGCAATAAAAGTTGCTGCCACTGCTTTTTTTTTCGTAATCTGCGTGGTCTCCAAGGTACCAGCAGCCAGGTGGCTACAGACCAGTTCCGGTAGATGCGAGCCAGGTTTTCCTAAGCCCCGCCCATGAGGAAGCGGTCAACTTGCTGGCAGAGAATGAGCACAACGTTTGGGCCAGAGAGCGTATCAAGCAGGGATGGACTTACGGCGCTCAACAGGTTTGTGTTATGTGCTGTGATGGGGAAAGGGAGAATCACATTTGAACATCTGTGTGCAGTCGTAATCACATTTTCACAGCACCAGTATTCTCTGGCAATACAAATGTTGATAAGGTTTCCTATTTTTTGCACTTCCAATTCAGGAAGGCAATTCAAAGAGGAGCCCAGACCTTGTGCCCTACAGCCTGCTCGATGAGAGGAGTAGAAAAATGGGAGAAAAAAATGTCAAGGAGTCAGTTTGCGCCTTGTTGGCCTACGGTTACCGTCTGGAGACCCTCCACCAGGAAAATAGTAAGTTTCAGAGATATTGCGGCCACATTAAGATGAGATCAGATAAACGTGAATGAACTAATAACTTTTTTTTTTTTACATTGTCACAATCCTGTTACAAAAAGCCCCGCATCTAACGTGTCCTTTTGTCTTGACTTCTTGCAGTCATGTTATCAAACGGCTCCTTCTTCTCTCGTGAAAAGTGCAGAGTGTTCCGAGCAGATAAATCTTTCGCCGTGACTCGAGGGAAGTGGTACTTTGAATGCGAACTAGTCACTGCGGGCAAAATGCGAGTTGGCTGGGCCAGGCCTGGATGCAGCCCTGATAAAGAGTTGGGCTCAGATGACCAGGCGTTTGTGTTTGATGGATTTGAGGTGAGGCTTCAATAATCGTAACACTCCCCACCTGATCATTCTTTGACACCTTTAAAGTACAGTGTGGCTTTTTTTGGGGGGGGGAATCATTCAGTAATAAAATCTGAATGACTCATGTTGTTTCTTGACATGACTGACGCAAAAGCCGCCCTCCGTCTTTCCTGATTCTTACAGGCTCGGTGGTACCATCAGGGCGGAGAGCCTCTGGGACGTTCCTGGCAACGGGCGGATGTGGTGGGTTGCTTGGTGGACATGACTGAAAACACCATGATGGTCACGCTCAACGGAGAGTTGCTGTTTAATGACCGAGGATCAGAGCTGGCTGCAAAGGATTTTGACGTCAGAGATGGTAATTATTTCATGAAATTTTTTTTTGCACTGAATGTTCTTAGCCGTCAGGCTCGGAAATACATGATTCTATTTTCTCTTCTTGACATTTGAGGCCTGCTCCCCGTGGTCAGTGTGGGTGTGAACCAAGTGGTGAGGCTGAACTTGGGCCGCCAAGAGGGCTCCCTGCAGTACTTTAGTGCGTGCGGTCTACAGGAGGGTTATGAGCCTTTTGCTTTCAATATGGCTCGAGAGCCTTCCCTGTGGATGAGCTGGAAGCAAGCACAGTTTAAATCCATACTCCCAGATGATCCCAGCTTGCAGGTTGGTGCGCACAGACTTTAGGCTGCTTTTTTTTTTTTTTAAAGCCGAGCTAGTGACGATCTGGGTGGAAAACCTGAACGGAAAAGGTTCTTAAATAAAAAGATTTACTTGGTTGTTTCATTTCATACTTGATGGATTGGCCAGCAATCCAGAGACCCAGCTTGGTCTATCCAAGCCTTTCAAAAGTCAATTTTCCATACTGTGTCCACTTTAAGATGACGCAAGTTTCGACAAGCCTCTCTGGGAGCCTGTGTTGTTCTCGCCACTGGTTTATTGACAAAGCTGATCCTCTATATCCTGTTTGCATCTCATTCAAGGTCAATAGAGTCAGTGGCTCAAATGACTCCTTATCGAGCCTGCGGGTCTCACAACGTTTGCTGGCACACCACGGCGGAGGCAGCGAAATGGGCTTTTACCGTCTCGGCATGTCCATCCAGTGTGCTGCCGTCCTCAGCAGCCCGGTGGGGGGAGTGCTGCCAATGGCGTCCAGCTCTTTTTCTCCAGGTTTGCATAGTGGGACATCAGATCACAAAATAGGATACTCAAATAACCCCCATAAAATACCTATCGTGCAGAAAATGGATGGGCAGTTATCAAAAATGTTAACTGAATTCTTCGAGATATCCGCCTTCGGTTATTTGCTGTTCATTACCTCCCGACCTTGGAAGAATCGCTCTGCTTCTGCTCGCCGCGGGCCCTGCTGCAATTAATTCATGTGGTCCTTTTAGGAAGGAGAGAGCAGGAGGAGGTGGACTCTGACTTTGAAGTGTTGATGAAGTCGGCCCACAGCTTTGCTGGTTCAAGAGAAGAGCTTGAGTACAAGGATCACGGTCAAGACAAAACGTCGCGACTGAAACAAAGGTAGGCTGTGGAGAAAACGCCAATAATTGGTGCTGCGTTGCAGTCACCTGATATTTCAAAGCATAAAAGCTGCGACGTGAAGACTAAAAAGCATGATACAGTTGAAGGTGTTCTTTGAAGGTTCATGCTGAAGCGAACCAAACCGGGCCTGGTCAGCAGCAACTCCTCTGCTCGGCTCCTCGAGGACGTCCTAGTTGACAAAGATAACGCTGATCACCTCATTCAGTCCACCGGAGTAAGACCCGAATCGTCTCGTCTTGCTTCAATCACATTGATGACTATGCTTGCAGGAAACGAACACATTTCTGCACTGCCACACTAACAATTTGCAATCTTCGACCCACAACTGCACGTGATGCTTTTTAAAACAGAATGATTATTTTGAAACTCGCTTTGACTCGATCAGGATTCACCTCCCCTGACAATGAAACCAAGTGATTTTCTCTTTTTCAGTATTACTACTCAGTGAGAGTTCTTCCAAACCAGGAGCCTTTCAACGTGTGGGTGGGATGGGTGACCCCTGATTTTCATCAACATGACATGACGTTTGACAGTGACGATAACCTGACAGTGACTGTCACCCTCGGAGACGATAGTGGCAAAGTCCAAGAGAGGTTAGTGCTTTGTAGCCAGCGTTATAAATGATTTAATCACCGAGTGCCATATTCACAATTTTACATTTTCGGTGTAACTTAGCGAGCAACTGCCTTACAATGACAGTCCTCTCAACACCCACAGTGTGAAGAGGAGTAACTGTTACATGGTCTGTGCCGGTGAGGCGACAGGTTTGTCTCGGAGCCGGAGGAGTGCTGGGTTGGAAATTGGTTGTTTGATTGACACGGCCACTGGGCTGTTGACGTTTACCTCCAGTGGCGTGGAGATGTCTACCTTCTACCAAGTAGGCTACACAGCAAAACGGGGACTCTTATTCTTACTCGACTCTTATGATTTATTCACGGCATGTTGTGATATCTTTTTGCATTATATTAAAATTAACTAGTGAGTTAAATGTTGTTTCATGAATCAGGTCGAGGCCAATACAACGTTGTATCCTGCTGTTTTTGTCAAGCCCACCACCAGCAACATGTTTCAATTTGAACTGGGACGCATTAAGGTAAAACGCTTATTGGTTTGTAAGGAATTGTGGAAAAGACAATATCACACACCGCTAATCAACCCTAAGATGATTTGTGCCAGATTTTTATCTACATTTGGCAGCAGCCTGATTCAGAAATAAAGATATTTGATTCCCTCCATTTATGCTGCCATGACTCATATCCCAATTGTGCCACTTGAAGTGTAATTCTGGCACATCTGAATAGAAAACGATTGCCGGTTACCTTGAAAAGTTTTAACACATCACTGTAATGAAATCATAACAATTCCTTTTAATTCGTTTTGCCATCCACCTAGAATGTGATGCCGCTGTCGGCCGGCTTGCTTCGCAGCCTCAGAACCACTTCGGCACCTCAATGCCCGCCCAGGTTTCAGGTGCAGTATCTGAGGCCAGTCTCGTGGACACGAGTGCCGGACAGATCACTGAAGGTGATGGTCGACCGTCCTGATGAGCGCCACGGCTGGAGAGTCCAATGCCTTGAGGCGCTTCAAGTCATGACGCTCCAAATCCCAGATGAAAGCAGGTCGGATGAAATTCTAGAACTCACTTAATTAAATGGATCTGCTGGGTGATTAATCAATGTATGGATAAATTATTATTTGGGTCAGAACTATTATTATTATTATTATTTTTAATCGTCAGAGCGGCTTCTGTAGTTCGATGTGCGTCCACCCTTAAATGTTAATCAAAAGAAGCATTTTTTTGCAGTCTTTTAAAATTGGTTTCATCCTTGCAGCGTATGACAATGAGCGAAAAAAAAAAAACCACATTCAAAGGTGTTGCAGCCGATGGGAGCAGGTTGTCAATTATTCCAACTTTTGAAACGAAGACATGCAGCAGCAAACGTTGCGCAACCCAGGAGAACAACGGAAGGGAGCCTGAAAACTCCTCCTAAGAAACACACATTGTTGCATACGACTAAAAAGGAAGGCAGCCGCTGGACGTGGTGCCCCTGGTAATACGTTGTAAAAGCAGTCATTTACCCGCGTTCTGAGCCACTTCAATAGTGGGAGCAGCGTGAAATAAACTCCCCACGGCTGAGTGATACAGCCAAGAAATACTTCTCTATCCTTGTTACAAGTGCCACAATAGACATGGAGGAATTGTTCTAGGTATGCGTTCAATTCATTTGCCTTTACAAAGTTTTTTTTTTTTTTTAAATTAAAACTAGGCACCTATCGAGATTGTGCTCTGCACAGGATTTTGTTAACATTTTCAGGCAGGCACACGAATGAGTTTTGGATGGACGGAGCACCTTTATTCAAAGCGCTTTGTGACAGCTCCAGCTGTTGTGAAATGTGCTATAGAAATAAAGTTGTATTGTGTTTTGTTGTTACATTATTACATGAATCCAAAGGAAATATTTTTACTTTATTAATGTTATTTAAAATGTTGTACTAAAGTGTATCAAGGATGATGCACTTTTATTTTCAATACAATAATAAATAACATTTCTCTGGATATTGATAAAGTTAATGCTGAAATAGAAAACATTTTAAAAGCCTGCGTTTGGTTTGACGATTAAAAGGGGAAAAAAAATCCAAAAAGCAAAACTTGTTTTTTTTCTATTTATTGAAGGGAAAACAGAACTTGGAAAAAAAAAAAGCCATTCGTCTCAATGGGATTTATTTTCTGGTTAATCATCAATTTTATTTGATTCAGTTTAAATGCCACATTGCTCAGCTTTAATCTGCTCACGTCGCCATATTTTTACATTTTCTGACAAAGGTGCGTGGACATTTTGGAGCTGTCCGAGCTCGATGACATCTTGACCTTTCAGTACCACACCCTCCTCCTTTACTGCGCTTTATGCGCCCTGGGCAATGCAAAAGTGTGCCACGCCATCTGCAGTCACGTTGACCAGTCGCAGTTCCTTCACGCCATTCAGAATCCTCAACTGCCTGGCCCACTTCGCTCGGCGTTTTATCAGCTTCTTGTACAGGTCAGCTCATGCTTCACCTCATCCTTCAATTTGGAACACATGGTCTCTCAGATGGATTTTTTTTTTCTTTAGGTTCACCTCAGCAGCCATGCCTCTGCACGTCTCATGATGCACCACGAATACATCGTCCCTATGTCAGACCAAACTAGTGACATCACCCTTTATCCAATAAACTACGACACTGGGGGAAAATGTCCACTTCCTCTATGCATCCCGAGCATTAGCGGAGGCGCTTCCCTGAAACCACAAATGCGGTTCTCCAGGCCTTGTTTTGTCAGCACTGATGTGATGGGACGGGAAGTAACCTGCAGTGGCAGTCCTGAAATCCCTCTGGGAATTCTGAAGAGCCTGACCGTGGAGATGCTGACTGCAGCGGTGTGGGCTGTGCATCGCGGTGTCAGGGACCCTGTAGGTGGCAGTATGGAGCTTCTACTGGTTCCCCTTTTTAAGCTGTTCCACACTCTTCTGGTAGTGGGGGTCCTGACTGATGAGGACTTAGTAAAAGTTCTCAAACTAATTGAACCTGGAGTCTTCGCTGCAGAGGTAGAAATGGAAGAGGAGGAAGAAGCTGCAAGAGAGCTGGGAGATCATTTACATTATCCCAAACAAGGACTGCTCCAAATGAAGCTTCCAGAAACGGTCAAACTTGAGGTGATTGCAGAGAGTGGAATTTGCTTTGCATGCATAGTGTTACAGATTCCTATGAAGTGCCACAAACGCACACTCATCAAAAACAAAAAATACTCCACATACCAAAAAAGTCACCCAAAAACCTCTCCCATGCCCCAGAAAACTCTCATGCTTGCCCTCAAAAAAAAAAAAAAGTCTAAGAAAACTCACAGGCCAAAACTCTGACAAATACCAAAAAACCTTTCTTGCGCTCACCCCTCCAAAAAACAAAACAAAAACATTTTATCTTTGGAACCAAGGGGGGAAAACACACAAGAAGACACAAACACAGCCAAGAAACTCACACGTACCAAATCTCACTCTGAAAAAAAAAAATTTTGCTTCCACACAACAAATACACCCACCAAGTCAACACACACACACACACCAGCACACCCCAACACACAGAGGAATCAAAACCTATTTTATGCCAAAAACCTCTCAAGCACACTCGAAACTTCTCACACACCAAAAAAGTCTCTCATGCACACTAAAAAACATTTCTCCCACACCAAGAAACCTCCCTCTCATGCTAAAACTCCTCTCACGCAGAATAGGCACACAAAAATTGCTCTCACTCGGGCACCAAAAAAAAACAAACAAACTCACAGTTGTTGTTCCCTACACCAAAATAAAAAAAAAGGAAAAATGTGTCACATAGGAGGAAAAAATTGTCACATTCGTACACAAGACAACTACTATATTTGTCCCTCTCTCTCTCTTTTTGTCCAGCTGTGCAACGTGCTGACCTACCTGTGCGACATGCAGGTGCGCCACAGGGTGGAAGCTGTGGTAGCCTTCTCGGAAAACTTTGTTGGCCAACTGCAGGAGAACCAGCGCTTCCGCTACAAGCAAGTCATGCAGGCACTCAACATGTCCGCCGCCCTCACCGCCCGCAAGACCAAAGAGTTCCGCTCGCCTCCGCAAGAACAGGTTCTAACTTAACCGTCTCTAACAATGACCCCTTTTCAAGTCACGGGCGCCACACTTAAAAATACTTCTCGTTGCCTATGTTATATTTTCAACTTGGGTTCTCATATTCAGGCTGTACGTTTTTTCAAATGGTACATTATGAATAAATTATAACTACTATTTTTCTTAATTATAAATGAAAATTTAACAAATTTTAATGTTTAGGTCACATGATTTTCAAATTCCAAATTGTAAATACAGTTAATTATTACACAATATCTCACTACTATTTTTAAAATATTTTTTCCAAGTTGAATGTTACAAGGTGTCACTTATTGTCACGTTGACATTTTTCATCCTCATGCCTCAGATCAACATGCTTCTGAGCTTCAGAGATGGCGACCAGCAGAAGAACAGTCCGTGTCCTGCGCAAACCCAACAGCTCCTGCGAGACTTTCACCAGCTCCTCATCGTCCACTGCGGTCGGTTCTCCATTAGCATTCCGCTGCATTATTGTTCGTCCTCACTGAGCCCATAAAACTCAGTGAGCCGAGAAGAAGCTCTGAGAAGACACTTACTGTGATTATCTGCCAGTGAGCTTCATTTTATTTTACTGCTTTTGCACAGGCATTGAATCGGACGGCGCCTTGGAAGTAGCCGAGTATAGTGAAACATCGGTAAAGGATCAACTTTTAAGCCTGGTGGCGAGAGTTTTCGGAATGAAGAGGATGCCCGCACAAGTGGAGGATAATCGACCACCGACTCCCAGTAAGTACTCATACAGCAGCAATGTAGTTATTTATTGTTACAAGTCGTGGCCCTCGCCACTGCTTCAACGTCTTCACAAATTATGCGCCACAACAGTACATTGCAGCTCTGCTTACCTTTTGGCTTCTACATGATAGTAGCCTTGGGAGATGCGGGTGATTCGGAAAGTCCTGTCAGACCATGGTTTGTATGTGGCACTGGATCTTCACCCAGTCATGCTGATCATGTGATGGCCAGAGGAACTTAGTGTGGGTGTGGAAGTCAGCCCAAGGGTTTAATAATAGTGGGGCAGAGGTGCCCTATTCTGCATTCACAACACATTTTCATAAATTGGCAGAAAACAAAAGATTTACGCGATTGCTTCATTTCACACTTGATGGGTGAGCAGGCACCCCAGAGATGCAACAATTCTTATACAAGAAATAAAAGGAGTAAATTTTCCGTAATATGTCACCCTTCAGTAGAACAAGTAATCAAGAAGGAATTTGTAATAATGTGGGATACAAATGCAAATTTTGGAGCTGAACTTACAAAGGATGCCAGCACGTCCACAGAATAATATAAATGGACAAATATATAAATGAGAAATTAGAATGAGCCCAGCCCAGCCGCAATCAAACAAAATCTTGAAGTAATTGATGCCTCCACCCACAAAACAAAGGATGGCGGCAAAGGGCTACTTTGGTGTAAATGAAGCTCCTGAACTCACTCCAAATTGTTTCCTAGGCACCAGGATGCCACCCGATGCAGTTTTTCAGAAAATAACAGTGAAGTTAAACTTCCTGTCTCCACTTCAGAATCCCTCAAGATGTTGATCTCGGAAACAATGCTGCGCTGGGCTCAAGAGACTGAGATGGAGGATCCCGGCCTGGTCAGGGCCGTCTTCTCGTTGCTCCACCGCCAATATCAGGGCCTCGACGGGCAAATGGCGTCCCCTCTTTCCAAAGCCTATACAATTAGTCAAGCTTCCGTGGAAGACACCATAACGCTGCTGTCCTCTCTGGGCCAAATCCGCTCGCTACTCAGCGTCCGTATGGGGAATGAGGAGGAAAAGATGATGATCAGAAGACTAGGGTGAGGATCGATTATGGTATTGATTTGTGAATTCCAAACCTAATCCCAATGGTGATTTTGTCTCTGAGACAGAGATATCATGAACAACAAGGTTTTCTACCAGCACCCCAACCTAATGAGGGCATTGGGCATGCATGAGACAGTCATGGAGGTGATGGTCAATGTTCTCGGAGAGAAGGAATCCAAGGTTAGAGCAATTTGTGTTTTGAGATGAAACTTGGGCTTGTGCATTTCATGAAATAACCGTATTTGATTCCGCTAGGAGATTTCCTTTCCGAAGATGGTGGCCAGCTGCTGTCGATTCCTTTGTTATTTTTGCCGCATCAGCAGACTCAACCAGGGAGCCCTTTTTGAGCACCTCAGCTACCTATTAGAAAACAGCAGCGTTGGACTCGGTAATGTCCGATTTCAACGTGTGCGTGGGAAAAAAAAATTAAATGAACACTTTTTTTTTTTTTTTCCTCGTCTTTGTATTCATGAATTTCAGCCTTGAAAGTGATCTCATGAAATTTCAACAACCAGAAATTATGTTCATGAGTCTGTGTTTTGTGTGTGATTTTTATTTTATTAATTTTTTTTCTCACCCCCTCCTCCTCAGCTTCCCCATCAATGCGCGGGGCCACTCCTCTGGATGTGGCAGCCGCCTCAGTGATGGACAATAATGAGCTGGCCCTCGCTTTGAGGGAGCCTGAACTAGAGAAGGTGCGTTGAGGGCAAATTTTAAATTTGTTTTGTGAGCGAGTGAGCTTCAGGTACACCGCCAATGCATGCCGACAGAGAATGCCACGATATTGTGTTAACTTCAAGTTACCGCTACTCTTTTTTGAACTTTTCCTTCTTTGCATGTTTGAGTAAATCAACGTTTGGTTCCCTGCAGCTATTATTTCCAGCGACAAAGTTTTCTCATTTGCAGGTGGTGCACTACCTTGCCGGTTGTGGTCTGAAAAGCTGCTCACTGCTTGTGGCCAAAGGCTACCCTGATATTGGATGGAACCCTGTGGAAGGGGAGCGTTACCTGGATTTTCTACGTTTCGCTGTATTCTGCAATGGTATTTCCATTAGAGCTCCATGTGTCTTATGTATAAATATATTCTCCTGCAATTAGAGTCATCCCACTTCTATCGGCGGCAAATTTTTTTTTATATGGAATAAATGCTTTGCACTACAGTACCGGTGTGCTCTTGGACCACAGGTGAAAGTGTCGAGGAGAACGCTTACTTGGTGTTGAAGTTGCTGATTCGTCGGCCCGAGTGTTTTGGTCCTGCCCTGCGAGGTGACGGTGGACACGGCCTCCTCGCCGCCATGAAAGAGGCCATCAGCATATCAGAGGACTCATCTGGAAATGGGCCTTGCATGGCCTACCAGTCCAATGCAACAATGTTAGTCCCTTTTAGTGAGATGGTAACCATCCATCCATTTTCTATAGTTTTCGTCCTCAATAGGATTGTACCTTGAATGCTGCCGCTGCACCCATGATCATCATTTTTAAAGCCATATTTTCTAGAGATAAGCCTTTAATTCTACTCACAATTCACAATGATACGATTACTGACACTATGGTAATTGTTGTCATTGTTTCCTGATACAGTGATACTGTCCAGGATGGTGAGGATGACCTCATTCATATGGGGCACGCCATCATGACCTTCTACTCGGCCCTTATCGACTTGCTGGGGCGCTGCGCTCCAGAGATGCAAGTGAGTATTTTTCCTCAGACTTGAGCTGCCATTCCGGATGTCGATAACCACTGATGCTGCCAGTAATGATGCCTACTGGACTTGCATGCTGCTGCTTTTTAGAAGCCAGTGCTTCTCAAATAGTGGGGCAGGCGTGCTGAGATGCTGAGGGAGGTGCGTGTGACCCTGGGGAAGATGCTTTTTTTCCTGCCCTACTATTATAAAGTGTAATTGCACATCCACTCCACTAGTTGGCAGTGGTGCTCTCGTTACCCATTGTGCGCAGCGATTATTAACTCTCCGGTGTAGGTTTGTTTTGCAGCGAAAATGCTATTATTTATAGTTGCGGCGGAGAGTGGGTGGTGGTGGGGGGCGTAACATAAAATAATTTAGAAGAACTGTTCTAAGCAAAGCTTGACATGCTTTTACCTATTTTACTGAAGGATGGAAGTCCACATGTTGTCTGTTTCCCTCTGCTGAGGCATTCTGACATTGATGGCTTGTGTAATTGTATTTGGCGCCGAAGCGGAAAAAATATTGTCTTTCCGACACAATGCCAGTACAAAGCAACTGACAAGGAACATACTGGGCCGTAGATAAATCAAATACAGATGAAGGATAAGTCCCTGCTCTGTTGGCTTGCCATGTGGTTGTAAAAAAAACATTTTTTTTCTGACTTGCCCGTCCCTCTGGGGTGCGCTTCCTAACTGTGCGTACAGTACAGATCATCGCACACATTTGCCAACTAATTGGATTTCTGAAATGTTGCAGTTGATCCAAAGAGGCAAAAGAGAAGCCATCCGCATGCGGGCCATTCTGAGGTCACTCATACCCATCCAGGATCTTGAGGGAGTCATTAGCATCTCTTTTCAGACCCCGTCGCTGTCCAAAGGTTGAGTAGGATCGCTCAATTTGACAATCTTGTTTGCAAGACGTCGCTCATGAGTGAAGCTGGAAATTCCTTTTGCAGATGGTACACTTGTTGAGCCCGACTTGTCAACTGTGTTTTGCCCGGACCACAAGGCGGCTATGGTTCTGTTTGTGGAACGAGTGTACGGCATAGACAAGCAGAGTTTTCTCCTCCACCTGCTTCAAGGCGGCTTTCTGTCTGACCTTCAGATGGCCGTCTCTCTCGACACGGTGAGCTCTGCATCTTTTTGAGAACTTTGCACCAAAGTTTTCTTTTTTCTTTTGCTTTTAAACAAGTAGAGATGCACCAATATCATTTATTTTCTGAGTCCGAGTACAAGTTTTTATGTTGGAGTTCTCTCTAATACCAAGGCCTTATATTTGATGGATGCGTAACTTCTTGTAAATAAAACTGGCACCACAACCGAAGTGATAAATGATACTAGGGATGTGACGATTAATCGAAAATCGATTTAAACTGCTTAAAATATGCATTGATGAAAAAAAAAAATAAATAAATAAAAGAGTTGACTCAAAAGGATTTGTAATGATAACAGTCAAATCTTTTTGAAAAAAAAAAAGACAAAAAAAATAAATAAATCAAATCAAATCGAAATCGGGACCCCAAACTCGAAAATCAAATCAAATTGAGGCTTGAGTGAATCATTACATCGCTAGTATGTACAGGTGCAAGTACATACTAATTAAAATAGATGATTAAGAAAAATAATGGTGTCAATCGCAACAAAAGGCATAAAAACACCAATAATTATAATCTTAATTACAGTAGTGATACTGTCGGTAATAACAAAATAAGAAAACAAATATTAAGAAGGAAGGGGGGGGGGGGGGGGGTTCACCAACATGCTGCCGGCTCCAGCTTCTCCACGACACTAATGAAGACAAGCGCTATCGAAAAAAAACATAGTTGAGTGTTTTCGGATCTAATTTCCTGACTTCACAGTGCAGTGCCGAACTGCTTTTTTTTCATGGCAGGATGACTTTGGATCCACCGACATGGCCTTGGCCCTCAACAGATACTTGTGCTCAGCTGTGCTTCCGCTGCTCACCAAGTGTTCCGCCCTCCTCAACGTGTTGGAGGACCACGCCGCCCTTATGGATTCTCTCATCCAGGCCATCTACAGCCTCTCCAGGGCCTCAAGCTTAACCAAAGCCCAGAGGGACACAACTGAGGATTGTTTGTTGGCTGTGTGCAGGTATAACATCCTTGTACTAGATTTCTGAGTGCACTTGGATTTAAAAAAAAAAAAAAAGAAATACATTTGGGGGTCTGGTGAGAGAACCCACGCTACATTATACCAAGTGGGAAAAGAAAAATGACAACAATGTGTTGCCCCTCCCTGGCTGCACAGTTTTTTTTCCTGCTCATCTGTAATGCATTAACAATGTTTTGCCATGATTCGGATATAATTTTCTAATTACCAAATCATACATTTGATCATCATTTTGCTAATGACAATTCTTAATTAGATTCCTCATTCTCTAACGATATGATAGTCGGTGAGTGGTGATTCATCTTGCTACAGTAACTATCATGTACATCATTATATCTTCTTGAAAAATGAGAAATATAAAAATAAAACAGAAATTTTGAAGTATTATTTTTCATTTTGTTTATATATATATATATATATATATATATATATATATATATATATATATATATATATATATATATAATTTGTGTTAATTTTGTTAAACCACTGATTAATTTAAATTAAATTGCTAAATTATAATAATGAATCAATTTAAGTGCACATTTTAAAAATAGTTTTCTTTTTTTTTTCTACTTGAACCTCATCTAAAAATGATTTCTAAAAATGGCCCTTCTATAATTTTTTAATAATTTTTTCATGTAACACTGAAATTTGTGTCCTACTAATGCATGTTTATTTTTTCATTTATTAATTTTTATTTTTATTTTCTTTGCAAATTCGCTTGCATCTCCCAAGTAAACTCCAACCGGCTGTGATGCAGCCTCTTCTACGGCGTCTCGTCTTTGATGTTCCCACTCTCACAGACCAAAGCAAGATTCCGATAAAGGTAACTGCAAAAAGCGCCTTTTTTAAAATGTATTTTTATTTATTTATTTTATTTTTTATATATTATGCAAAAATGCATCACTCACGACAATCTCTGTTATATACGCAGCTTTTGACCAGTCATTACGAGCAGCGATGGAAGTACTACTCTTTAACTGGCCGGCTTGGAAACCACAGCCTGGCCTCTGAAGAGGAGCTGCACTTGTCTCTGAAACTGTTCTGGGGCGTGTTTAAGGCTTTGGCCAAGAAGGTAAAGACAATTCAACATTCATCCAAATGATATTTGACTTGGGCGCTCCCTCCCCCGATCCTAGAAATTGGTCTTAGCTGACTCATTCAGAAGATGGAGACATTGAAGAATGACTTTCAGACTGATCACAATTCACAACTTGTAATTCAAAAAGTGAACTCATACGGATTTATAAAAAACATGAAGGCCTATTGCTACCCAATTTCTATATTACAAACGAGATGTTTGTCTCATTAATGTTGTGAAAGAAAGTCATGAAATATTTCACTGTCTACTGTGTTGTGAATCAATATAATTTGACTTTCTCACCTTGTGAATAGACAAATCAAGTTTTCCATGACCTTAAACTTAATTGAAACGTAACCGCAAGCATTGGTTTCTCGTCACCTTCTGTCACTTTTTAATCACATCGCACAGAATTTGTCCTTGTGCCTCGCTTTCTGCATGGACTTATCTTTTTTGCGAAACTTAGCCTCATGTTTACACGCGTAGGCTCTAATGAAGGAACACGAGCTCGCTTGCTTGCCATAAATCTGACACATTATGAAAAATGTGCCCCATTATGTTTTGTAATTGTCCATAAACTTTGCTTGAATTATTTAAACATTCACTTTTGCTTCAAAGTACCCATATAAAATATACTGTATAGATCTATTATGTCTACATATTTGTGTGTTTTTTACAGCAATATGAGCCCGAGTTATCCAAACTGTGTGTCCAATGCCTCGGCGCAATGGGTGTGGCCCTTCCTCCTGACCATTTGGACCTGCGTTCCGTGTCCCAAATGGTCAAAAATCCAGACGGGAATTTTGACCCGCAACCTGTAGAAACCTCTAAGTACGTAAGAAGCTGACCATGTTTTTTTTTTTTTGTTTTTTTTTTTATTTCTACACGTCAACAGAATAATAGTGCATTAGCAGGGCAAAGTTGATGACTAAGACTCAATTTAGATATGTTAATATGATTAATTTCCTTAGTGTGTCGGTGCCGGAGAGGCTGGAGTTTGTGGTGAACAAATATGCCGAGCACTCTCATGAAAAGTGGTCGCTAGATAAGGTAGAAGCGTCAACCTTCATTGTCCCCTTGTTGAGAAATTACTGTGTGTGTTTGGAATGCATTAATGCTAATGTCCGCATGCGATGTGCTTGTAATAATTCATCGCTGAACTCTCGTTCTGTCTGCCAGTTTGCCAACGGCTGGGTTCATGGGGAGCAGCTGTGCGAGAACACCAAGGTTCATCCCCTCCTCAAGCCCTACCGGGCGTTGGCTGAGAAAGTAACAAAAAATTAAATACCTCTGTTGCCGAATTCTTGCTTATTTGAGTCAATATGGTTTTCGTTTTCCCTGCTGACAAATGTCCGGTTCACACAAGTCTTGTTGGTCTTTCCGCGGCCTAACAGGACAAAGAAGCATACCGCTGGGCCATTAAGGAGACGATCAAAAGTATGTTGGCCTTCGGGTGGACCATAGAGCGCTCCATGGAAGGCGATGCGTTTGGTTTGCACACCTGCTTGAGAAGAATCTCGCAGTCCGGTCAGGTGAGTGTTAGAAACGGTAATCCATGCCATCGTTCCATGCTGTCCTATGCATGCACTTTATTTTGGAGTCAGCCAGTCCTCCCTAACACGTCTCCAACTGGCGGTAAACCCTTTGAGCGATCATTAAACAAAATCTAGCATTTATAGGCAATTCCAAATCTTTTTCAACTCAGTCCCGGTTGGAGGTTATTGACACCTTTTCTAACTTGCGCTCAGTTGTCCTTTGAAGGGGCGTCGACCTTCAGCCCGAAACCCTTTGACACAAGCAGCATTACCTTATCATGGGATCAGTGTGTGAGTAATAACGATTTCTTCCCTACTGCTTCACCTGCATCCGCCCTGAAATTTCATTTCTCCTTTTACTTTAGGCTATGGCTGAAAAGTTGGCTGAAAACTACCACAATTCCTGGGCAAAGAGGAAGAAGCTTGATCAGGAGAGTAAAGGTACAAATGATAATTATCTCTAGTCTCTCACTCGCTTTCTTTTTCATGCTCTTTTTCTTTCCTTCTTTCTTTTTTTCTTTCTTCCTCTTTCTATCTTTCTCTCTGTCTCTCTTTATTTATTTTTTTGATCAGGCCTCATCCATGTATCGTCATTTTCTTTGGGCTGAACACCAAAGCTGCTTTAGACCTTGAAATGTAAAATAATAGTGCCTGGATGATTAATACAAGACATGACAGCGTTTGTTAACAGTCCGCAGATTAATCATCGAGAAATATGGAGGCAAGAAACGAGACGCAGGAAGACTCGAGCAAAAGTTGGTACCCCAAATCTCGGAGTTATTAGGCAGACGTGCGAACTAACACCATGCTGCTGAGATGTGAATGTAAATTACGTTTGATAGTGATAAATGTTACAAGTACACAGGGCACAATTTGGTGGCTCGGTGGAGGTCCCCTGGACATTTTGGGAAGTCTTTCTGAATCGTTTCAGCAATGCCCTCAAGGCGAGCTCTTGTTCTCCAATGGTACAACTTGAAAGATATCTCCGTACGACGGAGGGAGCAGCGGGCGGTCCGAGTTCAATCCGCTGAAATAAAACATCCAACATCAAAATATCTTCATTTTAATAAGTCCAAGTAAGAAGTTTGTTCAAAGGCTCAGTTCTTTTTTTTTTTTTTGTGCCTAAGAGATTGCACATTATTCATTTGTAGCTTCAGTTTCCTTTGAAACTTTTTTTTTTGTGTTGAACTTGACGATGCCAGATATTCTAGATGTGTCTGTGGACAATGCCGTGTTGCTGCACATCTGTCTTTTGCTCGTCACAAATAGGACAAATTTAAGGATATGTTATTCTTTGCCCCATTTCTCCCTTTGTCTCAACTATTAAATGTTGAAACACAATCCATTAAATTTTAAGGCACAACTGCATTGGAAGTGAGCTACAGATGAATTTGTTGGACTGCTACCACCTTACAGTGACCGCACTGCATGAATGTCCATCTGTCCGATGTTATATTGTATAAAAATCTGACTTTAACTTCTGAGCAGAGCTAGATATGTTTAGTGACTTTCCCCACACCAGTAGCAACCATTGAGGGAAAAAAAACAAAAAAAAAAACAAACAAAAAGGGAACAAGCAGTAAATTTAGCAACCTTTTGCTTTGTTATTGGAGACTTCTGGAGATTCTAAGACTCCCTACAGAGCAGTTCACCCCTCCGTGTCCAGACTGCAAATGAATGGCGTGTGCATTTCATCGACCACATAATCCGAGCACTCAATTTTCACATGTAGTGTAAAGAAGTTGGCTTATTTAAGCGCAATTACTTGTATGAAATAAAAAGACAAACTTTGTGAGTCATTGTTAGAAAGTAACCTGGAGGGTTTATAGCAATTGTTTCCCCGAGAGTAATAGAAGATTGATCAGCAGGGTAGGGCACGTCCATTTTCTAAAAGGTCACAGTAGGAAATACCAGTTATGTGAAAGTCACACTGATTTTATTGTGCACTCCGATCTCATCTAAAGCGGGTCTGGAAGTGAAAAAATAAAAGTCAATTGTGGAGTACGACGAGTAAGACAAAGGTGGATTCCCCCCCCCCCCCCACTAATTGTATTATTTTTGTGACCCTTCTGTCTCCTCAGGGGGACGTGGGCACATGGTGCTCGTGCCCTTTGACAACCTGACTGCGAAGGAAAAGCACAAATTCCGGCAGAGAGCCCAGGATGTGCTCAAATTCCTTCAGCTCAACGGGTACACAGTGTGGAGGTGAGGACAGTGTCAGCTCCTTGCTGCCAATGCAAATTCCTGCATTGACAATGGAATATGAATGCGGCGGTCCTCAAGACTTTTTCGGCATACTGACAGCATAGCACAGCATCTACATTTTCTGAAACTGTTTGAAAATAGAATAGAGAAAGAATTGGACTGATGAAAATCAGAAATTGTTCACTTAATTGACGCCCTCCCAAATAGGTTTGTAATTGGCTATATTTGCCACCAGATGGCAGCAAAGCAATTATTTATATTAGACATGGCTATGGGTTGACTACATGAAGCTCCTCCCCTTGATTCAACATTGCAGTATTTACTTGGCTCCACTTGGCCGGCAGATGTTGCCATATATTTGATATATATATTTTTTATATTAGCGATAGCCACAAGAACTGCAAATATGCGTTTTTTTCCAGCAAATAACGAAGGATAAATGCCAAATATCGGCATGTAGGCGAATTTCAAAATGGCGAGCATGCGAGGATTCACTGTTATTTTAGTATTCGTAACAGTTCCGAAATAGCGTCCTCTGGAAAGTTCCACACGTCAGTCATTAAAAGTAGGAAAAAGTCTTCAGGATGCATGGCCAAAATTGAGTCGAAAGTCAGACATTTTGATTCGAAGCTAAAACAAATTCAACCTGACAATCTCGTTCTCGTAAATTTGCTGAAACAATTCCCAAATTACAAATCCTCTGCCATCTGAGGTGGACGGAGCTTGGCATCCAAGTTTGATCATCATTTGAGGATTTTGCAGTAAAAAAAGCAACGCGAGGGACAAGTTGGTCACTGCTTGCATTTGTAATAGGTTTCATTTCTCTCGGCAGGGATCGCAAGAATGGCGATGTGGATTTTCCGGCCACAGCCAACTGTTTTGGCCACACTCTACTCCAGCGGTTGCTGTCTTACACACAGGAAGCTCAGGAGCACACGTTGGAGCTAGGTCAAACTTTTAGTTCAATGAATGCAGTCCAAAAAGAGTGTCTTTGACAATACTTGGGGGGTCCTCGTTTTACACGCGGCACAAGAAGACTTTTTATATTGATTGCCGAAGATTTTTTCCCTTTACTTATTTCTACTGCATTTGTGACCTCATTATTGCGTTAGGGGAGCTTAGTAACATGTTCCCACTTGTTCAAATCCCAGTTGTGCTGCTGGTGTGGTACACCGAGGACCCTTGTATTAGCAAAGTATGATGACACCACCACATCTACCTGATGTCATTTTTTTTTTTTTTTTTTTTTAAATGTCATACAAATGATAATTTCCACAGTCTGTGTCCTGCTCTGGGCTCATTTAAATTTGACGCATCCTTACGCTGTTCAGACTAGAACAGACAAATGTGTTTTTCATGTTAGAAATGTCACTTCCTTTGTCATTTTTTTTTCTCTTTCTTTTTCTTTTTCCAGAGGTGATGCAAGCCAGGGGACAGACCTCTAAAGGCGAGAGAGCATCACACCAGCACCCTGTTCATTTCTTCCTCAAGGTTTGCCTGTGATCATATACACACGAAGACCGTCCGTTTCTAATGGAATCCTTCTGATACGGAATCTTTACCACCGATGCTGACATTCCAGTCAAGTTTTGCAATTCTATCATCTAATTAGTTTTGTTAAATGGTTGCCACGGGTATCCCCCGTGAAAAATCCTTTGTGGCTGTGTAATTTATTTAGCCATCTCAGAAATCCATGCGGGCATGTCGATTCCCATCATGACATCGATTAAAGCTTCCCACGCCGTTCTGCCTCCAAAGCAGCAGACGGAAAGAGATATTTGAACAGTCATGCCTCACATCTCCACTACAAACACTCGCGCCAAACACACACATCCATAAATGAGTCTTGGTCACTGATTTGTTGAATGGTTTCCACAGTTGATAGAACTGTCTTTTTAGTGTAATGATGCGGGGAAATATTTTGGAATATTGAAGGGGAACACTGGCGACGGTGGGAAGAAGCTGACACATTTTTGTTTATTCACCCTGTCGACAGGTTATCATGCCGCTTTTGGAAGAATATGTGAAAGGCCACCGACTGTATTTCTTGTCTGTGTCGCGCTCGTCGGACATAAACAGAAGCCCCGCCTCCGAAAAGGAAAAAGAAATGATTGCAAGGCATG
This sequence comes from Idiotropiscis lumnitzeri, assembly GCF_059441095.1. Classification (NCBI taxonomy): domain Eukaryota; kingdom Metazoa; phylum Chordata; class Actinopteri; order Syngnathiformes; family Syngnathidae; genus Idiotropiscis; species Idiotropiscis lumnitzeri. The sequence continues at coordinate 10,416,365 of NC_142399.1, forward strand.
TGTCGATCCCATCGAATCATATTTTTATTACCGCTTGCAGATGTTTTTTTTTTCCCTTTCTAATCCGTTTTTTTGTGCTTGAGTTTCACTCCTTTCTCTTCCTTTCGCCCCCCCCCCCCCCTCTATCTCATCCAGCCTCTTTTGTAAGCTCGCAGCTCTAGTAAGACACAGGCTCTTTCTTTTTGGTAAGAACCGTGTGAAAAGAAGCTTTTAGCCCGATATCATCTCATTGTTGCTACCTTGCCTTTCACTTTTTTTGTACTTTCCAGTCATATCTGGCTATCACTGATATATTTTTTTTCTGCATATGTGTCATGCTATCATCTAATATTTTTTATTTTTTTTTTTACTTCAGGAAATGAAACTTCAGCTGTCACAAGCTGCCTGCATGCTTTGGCCCGGGCGTTGGATGCCAGGTAGCACTTCACGTCACTGTCACTAGCTATCCAGTCGTCCATTTTCAATATCGCGTGTCACACTGACGCCTATCTCAGCTGACTTTAGGGGACACTCTGGACCGCTCGGTATTCAATCACAGGGCACAAAATAGACAACAATTCACAATTTGGAGTCTTGAGTGAAATTAACCTGCAGGTTTTTGGAATGTGAGAGTAAGAAGAAGATTTGATTCCTTAAATGTTTAAGCATGATGTTCAAAAGCAATGAATTATTTTTTGATTTGTTGTCTTATCGCAACAGGACATTAATGAATTCAGCCCCAGAGTCCGTCCGAGAGTCTCTGTATTCGTTCTTCGAAGCGGCAGCGTCAGATCTGGAGACGACCGTGGAAAACCTCTCGGCGACCTCGGTCTCGTTGACTCAGTGTCGCAGTCAACTGGCGAAAGGCGTCGCCAAGGTTCTCAGTTACACGACCTCCGTGCTCCTCCCTACGCTCACGTCCCTCTTCCAGCATCTCGGCAGCCACAATTATGGTGTTGACCTTCTAGGTGAGAGGAGAAAGCACTACCTTTAATTTCATTTGTACAGTCTGTATAGAGGTGCATCTCTATTAGCAAGACTGTTCTAGACAAAGGAATTTATTTCACTGATTCAGTTTGCCACCTGTGCATGACATGTTTTTCGTTTGGCCTTCCTCTCCTCTTGGTTTGTTTTGTGGCGTGTACAAATGTGTTTTCCTGCTGGTGTGTTTGTATTGACTCTCTTGGAAATGTATAAAAATGTGCACTGCGATGCTCCTGTTTGACTCTTTAACATATTAGTGAATGGAATTTTTCACCAAAAATTTAAAGCTGATTCGATTTTTGATATCTTGTTCAAATTTGAGCAAATATTATAGTAGTTTACAAAATAATGTCTATTTTTTTCATTAAATAACGTTTTTATGTTAAAAACATTTTTTTGTTTCAACGTATAATTCTCGTTTCCTGCAACAGGATTTTACATTTTTTTTGGGGGGGGATTAAATCGCTGGACTAAATTGAAGTTTTAGAAGTTCTCCATCATATTCAAATGTGAAATGCACCTGTGTTTGTAGAGCAAATGACAGTGCGTTCAGTCACAGTGAAGATGTAAAAAGAAACGGAAAGATAATACGCCGAGATTAGCAGCTGTTTTGCATACCTGTTTGAAGTCAGCTCACATGAAGCGGCTCAGTCATGGCCACAGAGCAGCGTGAGCCTTTTGTCTCCTTCGCTAATATAATGACCTTCCACAGGGATCATCCATTTCCTGCATCAGCACTCGTCTCGCCAGTCCATTTCTCTGTGATTGTGCCGCTTCACCTTTCCCTCTTTCAACTGCCCTTGGAGTATGTCTCTTATGAGGATTTAAGCGATTTAAGTGTCACCTCGTCTTTTCCAGTGGGAAGCGCGCAGGCGTCCTGTTACAGGATCGTTAACGGCCTCTACTCGCTCGGCACCGCCAGCGGCGTCTACGTGGACGGGTACTGCCTTGTTATGAAACACATTGCTACACATTCAGTAGCTGTGCAATATAGTTATTACATGCATTTGAAATACTCTCAAGCGGCTTTTAACCTTTGGACATTTCCTCAATCAGTTATTGGGTAAATCATCAATTGTAAAGTAATCCATCCATCCATTTTCTATAGCACTCAGCGTTATGAAGTTTGCTTGCTTTTTTTATTTATTTATTTATTTATTTTTTATTTTTTTTGTAGGCCCTGGAAAAACATGGTAAATCTGCACAGAAAGTCTTGAACTGAGATTTGAGCCCAAAACCTGCAAAACCAGTTTCACACCAAACTGCTTGTGCTGAGTTGCCCTTTTTTTCTTCCTTCCTAATTATTATTATTTTTTTTTGTCCAGAGAATCTGACTTGCTAACTTTTGTTTACTTTCAATTTCTGCAGGAGCCTATCCAAGCAGCAAAATAAGTCGGGCCAATGTTGAGTAACTCAACATTTATACAATCACTGATTAAACACACAACAATCAATCCTAAGATGATGATAAATAAATCGGGCTCAATATAACACTTTCCGTGAACTGAATTTTTGGGTGAAAATACAAGTCAATCGTGCAGGCCGTCCCACTCTTCCGCAGCCCTAATGAGAACAAAATGGATGACTATACTTGTGTAACAGCATGTTTCCATGCAGGCAGAGGTCAGCAGCAGGTGCTTGCCTAGCAGCACTGACTGCTGCTTTTCCTGTCTGCTTCCTGGAGCCAGGCATCAATCAAAACAACCCTCACTCCATCTACAACACAATGAGTGCACTTGAAAGAGATGGTATTACACTTGTAATAAACTTGTAATACACTTGTAATGGACACTATTTATTTATTTATTTTACTTTTTCTTTTTTCCCACCTTCTTTAGACCTGGGGTTGCCAGTTGATGTGGAAGAAATGTGCCCTCTTCTGCCCTCTCTGGGGCAAGCGATGGGGGAAGCGGAGAAGTTGACGGATGCAGGCGCCGCCGCTGGGCAGGCCCAATATGCCCATGTCACGGACGTCACGTTGCCGATGCTGTGCGCTTATGTATCCCGCTGGTGGCGAGACAGCCCGGTCGTCACATCTGTAACTCCAGAGCACGCCAGCGACCTTCTGGGGCACATTCTCCGAATCATCCACAATCACGTGGGTGCGAGCCAGGCTGACTGGATGAAGCAGCTGGCAGGTGGATCACACGTTTCTACTGATGTTTCGCACAATTTGTTCTTGTAGTAAAAAAAAAAGGGGGGATATAAAGCTCAATGTATTTTGTGGGTATTGTGCATCTCAGTCCATTCCCAGCCAATCATCTGCAAAGCCCGCGCTGAGCTGCTGAAGAGCCACTTCCTCCCTTTAATGGATAAGCTGAGGAAGAGGGCGGAAAGTGTGCTGTTGGAAGAGGAGCGAATGAAAGCAGAAGGTTTCATTGCGTCCGAAGCAGAGTTGCAGATCCAGGAGAAGTTCAGCGTTCTTGTGCGAGACCTCTACGC